>NC_134353.1:136341334-136621334 GCF_048569485.1 Anomaloglossus baeobatrachus
TTGTTCAATCCATGCCAAAAGGGACATAACATCTGTTTTATAGGTAGCCACACAAACAAAAAGCAAAATGTGGCAGCAAGCAATTAGTGATGTGGAAAATATGTTATCAAGTTGGACTCATAAAGCAAGAGTGCAAAAACTGTTGTAATTACATGTCACATGTCTAGATATTTTAGTTATTCTTTTTTTAAACAAAATTGAACCCTATTCCAAAAATTACAAAAGAAGAAATGCCAGGTTGGAACTAAGCCAATAAGCAATCACCTGCAAAAGGATGCTGTATTGTGGTGACATGTGTAAATGTAAAACTTGATTAGATGTGCAAACTCACAGTTTGTGAGGTAGATTGTTACAGTTAAACATATGGATTTTCAGGAATTTTCTTTTAAAATAATAATAAAGGAAAATATTCCCGTTCACCAAAACGATTGCACAAGATATGCCAAAACTCAAAGACTCAAAATACAATGACTGACACTGATTTCAGATTTTTTTTATAAATGTATTGTGCTAGCTTACTGCTGCTTTCTAGTGTGTTAATAACAAAGAAAAAAATGTGTACTTCTGATTTAAATTCAGCATGAAAAATGCCAGCTACACTATATCACTGATTATGCTGATTTTGGCACTGCTTTCAACACCCCACTTATCTGTCCTCATCTGTAGTAATCACAGACTACTATACTTATGTTCTTAACTACTGAAGTTAAATAACACATTATGTCTAGGACTATTTGTTCAATGCTTTAGAACTTTTTTCTTATTCTCCCTATTGCTGAACTGAGTCTCTGATATCTTCTCATTATATTAAATCACTAAAATGTTAGCTGCATTCCCTGCCTCTGCTTATATATAGGCTATGATAGTCATTTGTGAGTGTCTGCTCAATATGATGTGATGTGATATCTGTAAGGCATTATTTAGGGGAAGCCAGAGGTCTTGAAATTCCTTTTATGGCTGATGCAATATTATTCCCTGTGTTAAAGTGGTGACTGCAATTTTTTTTTTTTTTTTTGCTGAGTCCCAAATTTCAAATCCCCAGGTTTTCAAAATTGCTGGGACCTTTAAATTTCCTAAAATTTTACACAAATTCTATATAAATTGAATCTTTTTGCCCATATCTAATACATACATATTATACCTTTTGTTAGTGAGTAAAGTACTTTGCTAATTGACTGCATAGCATTTAATTCCAGAGGTGTAACAGAGGCCAATATTATATTGATCCGCACCTAACATATATACAGAACATTTCCCACTCATTTTACTCATTTCAATGCTTGTAGTAAATGCAGTGCAGCTAAAAATCGATGTTTTGTACAGCAGACGGTTGGACAGAAGATAAAGAGGAACATTGTACACAGATAGCACTCAAGAGCCAAATCAAATTAATGAGGCATTTTTATGAGTGTGTTAACAAAGCAATATTCTCTAATTTTAACCTCAAATGGAACGGATTTTTTAATAGATACATACACTATAAATCTTCATAAAAGGTCCAGAAGTAATGGACAGTAACCATGTTTTAAGCTTTGGTTTATTGAAATTAGCTATCAGTAAATGCTAATGGAGTCAATCTGTCAAATCTTTTTATTCAGATGAAGCAAATGTAATTTAGATGGACAGCAGTTAACAAAAGACAACAACTGTGCATAAGTCAGCATTTAAGAAGCAATGTAATTATATAATCTTATGGAGCTTTCTTCTCCTCTACAACGCCTTCGTAAAAGCTTCTCAGTCCATCATAAAATAAAAAACAACTTCATACTTACCTCCTGGACCGGCAGGATTTCTCCAATTGTAGCGGTGTGCCTTGGCTGTCTCGTGACCACTACTGTCAATCAGTGGCTGACGTCTGGACACAGCCTTTATTATTCTATCTGGAAGAACATTTGGATAAATTTCCAAGAAATGGCACTGAACCAGGAGGTAAGTATGGCATTTTGTTGTTCTTACAAGCAGTTTAGCTACTAAGAAATGGTTGTTGAGTAGTGGACATTACACTATTACATCTAGTCCTAACTTTTAAAATGACCCAAAATAAAAATGTACATATAAAATTGTGTATTACAACTTACTACACTAATATTTAAATGTATCACATTTATTGATAATCTAAAATACTTTTAACACTTGTACATATAAAAGGTCTCTATAGCTGTTTATTTTTTTCATTTTTTTTTTTCTTTTGTGTTAGCATCAACTCTCTTAACCCCCCAACGACCGCAGACCGTAACGGTATATCCTAACCTACATAGTTACATAGGTTGAAAAAAGACTTAAGTCCATCTAGTTCAACCTTCCTACTTAGGTGTAATCACTGGCAGCTGCTGTGGGTAACCGGCAGCAATTCGCACACATGTCAGTTGATTTGAACAGGTGACATGTGAGTCTTGCAGGCATGAGTGGACCCACCCATGCCTGTTAACTCCTTAAATTGCAATGTCAAAAAGTGACATTGCGATTTAAATCCCCGCTGTGGTAAATCTTCACTTACTCGGCCCCATCGGCGGAGCTGTGACGTGATCACTGTGAGCCGATGGTTGTCATGGTAGCACAGGGTCATGTGTTGACTCCTGTAGTTATCATGACTCACTTCCTGTTTTACCTGGCCAAGTGCTGATTGTAACAAGAGGTGAGTATTTCTGGTGATCTGAGCTGTGTAGTTGTGATCAACAGAAATGAATGAGTGATCAGACTGCTGATCCTTATAGTCCCCTATGGGCACTAATAAAATAAGTAAAAAAATGTTTTAAAAAAATGAAAAAACCTAAAAGTTCAAATCACCCCCCATTTGCCCCATTGAAAATTAAAGGGTTAAAAAAATAAAAAAAATATACACACATTTGGTATCGCCACGTTCAGAAATGCCCAATCTATCACAATCTAAAATCAATTAATCTGATTGGTAAACGGCATTTTTGGTGGTCACAAAATGTAATAACAGACAATCAAAACATAGCACCTGCGCAAAAATTGTACCATTAAAAATGGCAGCTTGAGATGCAAAAAATAAGCCATCATTGAGCCATAGATCCCAAAAAATGAGAACGCTATGGTCTTGGAAAATGGTGCAAAAAGTGCTCCACTTTTTTTGGACAAGCTACTGAATCTTTTGGAACCCCTTAGGTAAAAATAAAACCTATACATGTTTGGTATCTATTAACTCTTACCGACCTAAGGAATCATATGAACACATCAGTTTTACCATATGGTGAACACAGTGAATAAAATATCTCAAAAATAATCATGCAATTGCATTATTTTTGCAATTTTTCCACCCTTGGAATTTTTTTGCCGTTCTCCAGTTCACTATATGGTAAATCTTATGATTTCATTTAAAAGTACAACTCATCCTGCAAAAAGTAAGCCCTTATATGGCAAGATTGACAGAAATATAAAAAAGTTTCAGCTGTCAGAAAAAGGGCAACAAAAAAAAAATTAGAAAAATCAAAAAAGGAAAATCTGGGGCACAGGAGTTAATGGCAAAAATATATTTAGAAAGATTTTAGTAATTTGGTAATGCACATTAAAATATGCCTTGCCCAAACAAATTACACAACCAGTGATTAAAAGTTAAACTATCGACTTGCAAATGCATAGTCATACAATTTAAAGGGGGCTATATAGTAGGGGAATTTAAAAATATAAGTACCTTTTCCATGAAATTTAAACTATGTACTTTTCACATATTGTATTCCATAGGAACTTATAATATTAAAACTAAAATAATGGAATTGTTTTTAAAAGTTTGTGGCAGAAAATTATATTATGAGTCCATGTGGTTAGGACCAAAAATTATAATGAAATAGGTTGCACTTGCAGAAACGCACATGATATAGCGAAAACCAGTAGAGGTGGATGTGGAAGATGGCATTTGGATAACTAGAGCTGAAAGAACTAGGTGCAGTAAAGCCTAATGTGCAGACAGCACAGGAACAGCAGAGATGGGAAGCCAACCATCAGTATAATTGTAGAACTACAGAAGCAGATAAGTACAGGAAAGTGAAGATCTGGTCAGCACCAGGAGTGTGGAGAGCAATTGGTTATTAGGTAACTTCACACAGCAGAGTTGAAAATGTAGTAAGTACCAAGAATGATGAAAAAAATTGATTTTCACAAAAGTTAAAGAGAACCAACTAGCAGGATTTTTCTATGTATAATAAAGGCAGTGCCATACTGGCACTAGGATGCTGAATCTCCAAACATACTTTTTATTGAAAGATTAGATGTTTGGTTGTAGAAATATCTTTAATCAAAGTTGCAGAAATGCACAAAAGCAAAGTCACCCGCCTACATATTGTACACTTCCACTTTTTAGAGACTTTCATAAGACATTAAAGGGTGTGTTTAGCCTTTTTTTAAGTACTGTAATAAATAATTTAAACAGACATGGGCCCCATTTTGATAATATGCCAAGGTAAAGCAGAGAGCTGAGGGCTGGCATTATCAGGCTGAGAAGGCCAATGGGTATTTGGACCTTATCAGCCTGAGTGTGGGAAATTCTGTGCTTGCTGCTGACCACGATTGACCTAGTGTGGGGGAATCTTTATTCACCTTTGTACTATGCTGAAACTTCAAGGATTTTCTTTAAATGAATAAATTGCTGAATGAGGGAGAGTGGGGGAGTCTTTATTCAAATAAACCATTTTTTTCCTGTGTGTGTGTTTTATTTTAACTTTTCACTTGCTGGGTTAGTAATGTGGGTGTCTGACGCCTATACTTTACTAGCCAATGGGCTTGATGCCAGCTGAATACAGCTGACATCAACCCCAAAAATATGTGCCAATTCTGGTGTGTTGCCCAGCACTTCTCGATTGCACTGGTGTGGTGGCAATCCGGAAGAGCTGAGCAAATCGCCAGAATTGGAATATCTATTAGATGCATCAATTCTGGGGTGGCTGACGACTGATATTTGGAGGTTAAGGAAGGGCTAAATAACCATGGGCCTTTTCAGCCTGATAAAACAAGCCTCCAGCTGTTGTTTTTACTTTGACTGATTATCAAAAATAGGGGGATCCCACACCATTTGTCTAATTTATTTATTTATTCATTCATTCTCTAACTTTCATTTTCAGGGCAATTGTCCTGTTCTTACCCCCATTTTGCTTCTTTTTGAAAGCCATGTAGCCCTTATTCTGCCAATTTTACAGCCCAAAAGTTCAGGTCCCCATATATAGGGTTTGGGGGGTCAACTAAACTAACTAAATTCTGGTAGTACCTGGTGAATCTGAACATCCATGGATCCCCTGATCCTTAGTCGTAGTCAATGTAATTATTCGTACACAATCTGTTACAGCTGTTTTCCATGTATACACAGTCAATTTGCTAATAAAATTTAAAAAAACTAACATAATAGACCAACGGGTGCTTTCCAGGTCACCTACTGTATTTCTAGTTCCTACCCCAATGGTGATTTGCTGACACAAAAATGTGACCCATGCAGCAAATCTCTGGCTGCAGTAGGTCATTGTTTTTGACTAGTGATTGGTGAGAGTGATCATTTATCTATATTGATCTATATTACTGCCATCATTGCTGCATTTGAATGCAGAAAATTGTAGTCAACCTGGAAATCATTAGAACCAGAGTGGTTGGAGTTGGTAAGGTAATTATCGCTTTTCTTATAGACTGTTAAAGGGAATCTGTCACCAGGTTTTTAACACCTAATCTGAGAGCAGCATAATGGAGGGAAGAGATCCTGATTCCAGTGATGTGTCACTTACTGGGCTGCTTAGTGTAGCTTTTATAAAATCACTGTGAAATCAGCAGTAAATTATCATCATTACAGAACTATGTGTTCTGCTGCCAGGTAGTCCAGCACATTCATGAGCTCTATATAACTGCTAGATCTGCAGCAGAGAAAACATTGATTTTATCAAAATGACAGCAAATAGCTCAGTATGTGACACATCGCTGGAATCAGGGTCTCTGTCTCTACTTTATACTGCTCTCAGATAGGGGAGCAAAAACCTGGTGACAGATTCCCTTTAAGCGGTATTCCAATTATGTTTTCCCTGAATGGATATTTGGTTTAAGAGCTACTATACCAATTGCATTCACTGTGAGAGGTAAAAAACTAGTAAATTATGAGGAAACAACTACTATGAAAAGAGAATGGTTTCCATGTAATGTATGCCTTTATTCTCAAACTGTGTTCTGCAATAATTGGTTGTACTAAATACAAAAGCAAATCCAGTAATAAACTTAAGTCTATCATATTGATTGCAAGTTTTAGGGGCAACATTTTTCGGCCCACACACCAGAATTGCTACCAAATGACTGCCATGTGGTAAGCTCAGTTCATGTTTTATAATGAGAGTCATTTTGTTGTGGCTGTGGCTTTATATTTGAAAAATTTCTATTTCTTTCCCTCTATTTATGGCTGTTTTTTCCACATATGCAGGTATTGTAATTAGAAAAGATTATGTTTCGCACAGTGATAATGATAAATGAAATTTCTTTCCTAAGCCAGAACTCCCAGTAATTTGGCCTTGTAGAGTTTAATTGTTTGTGAAAATCTAATATGTGAAGGCATACATTTCTCTGCAGTGAATAAAATATTCTCTACAAACCTTCATTATAATATGGATTAAAAGCTACTGGATAAAATACTTTTCACACTTATATTTTCAAATATTTTTGTTCCGTAAAAATGTAAAAGAATATGTATAAGTTTTGATACAAATGAAAAGTTTATAGTCTAATACTAGTTATTAGGGATGATTGAATACCTCAATTTTTCGGCTTTGTGAATATTTTTCGAATATGTCGCCGCTATTCGACTATTCGTGAATATTCGATGCACAACGTAAGTCTACGGGAAACCCGAATAACAACTATTCGGAACTATTCGGGCTTCCCATAGACTTACATTGCGCATCGAATATTAGCATAGTGGCGACCTGTTCGTCGAATATTCATGAAGCCGAATAATTGAGGTATTCGATCATCCCTACTAGTTATGACTATATATACATTCTGTATTTTATCTTGTACTTAGTCTGGATAATAGGGGTGCATTCAGATGTGTGGTACTGGAAACATGGATATCAATGGAAATAGTCAACAGGAGACATGAGCAGAATGATTTGCAGGACACAGCTACAGAATCCATGATGCTGGCGATCAGATCAGAGCACTGCGAACCTACTATTACTTATGGAAGCTTTAGCACCTCTTCTGATTTGTAAGCCCCTGAATCTGTGCTATTCAAGAGTTTTATTTCTGACGTTTTTCAAACAGGTTAGGTGAACTCATATAGTGCAATTTTCAGAACTCAAACATGGCAATTTCTGTGACCAGGAAGCAGCTCTTCCCCTTTAGCTATTGAGCAATTGGGACAGTTCCTTGCTTAGGGTTCGCTCACCCCACAATATAACACAAAGGAGTAATGTCCGATGTTTTATATGAAATAATGCGAACCCGAGGTTTTTTATCTCATGCTGATTATACATGAGAAAAAAATTGCTGAATACTACAATTGTCAGCATATCTCGCATCACATGTATCCATACAAGTCTATAGGTGAGTGTGAAATGTCAGGCAATGGAAAAGAGTGTACAGTCATGGCCAAAAGTTTTGAGAATGCTACAAATATTAATTTTTACAAAGTCTACTGCTTAAGTTTTTCTAATGGCAATTTGCATATACTCCAGAATGTCATAAAGAGTGATCAGCTTAACAGCAATTACTTGCAAAGTCAATATTGGCTAAGAAAATGAACTTTAACCCCCAAAACACATGTCAACATCATTGAATTCCTGCCTTAAAAGGAGCAGCTAACATTGTTTTAGTGATTGTTCCATTAACACAGGTGTGGGTGTTGATGAGGACAGGGCTGGCGATCAATCAGTCATGATTAAGAAAGAATGACACCACTGGACACTTTAAAAGGAGGCTGGTGCTTGGTATCATTGTTTCTCTTCAGTTAACCATGGTTATCTCTAAAGAAACACGTGCGGCCATCATTGCTCTGCACAAAAATTGCCTAACAGGGAAGAGTATCACAGCTACAAAGATTGCACCTCAGTCAACAATCTATCGCATCATCAAGAACTTCAAGGTGAGAGCTTCCATTGTTGCCAAAAAGGCTCCTGGGCGCCCAAGAAGGACCAGCAAACGCCAGGACCGTATCTTAAAACTGTTTCAGCTGCGGGATCGGACTACCAGCAGTGCCGAGCTAGCTCAGCAATGGCATCAGGCTGGTGTGAGTGCTTCTGCACACATTGTGAGGCGGAGACTCTTTGAGCAAGGCCTAGTTTCAAGGAGGGCAGCAAAGAAGCCACTTCTCTCCAGAAAAAACATCAGGGACCGACTGATATTCTGCAAAAGGTACAGGGAGTGAACTGCTGAGGACTGGGGTAAAGTCATTTTATCGGATGAATCCCCTTTTCAATTGTTTGGGACATCTGGAAAACAGCTTATTAGGAGGAGAAGAAGAGGTGAGCTCTACCACCAGTCTTGTCTCATTCCATCTCTTAAGCATCCTGAAACGATTCATGTGTGGGGTTGCTTCTCAGCCAAGGGAATCGGCTGACTGACAGTCTTGCCTAAAAACACAGCCATGAATAAAGAATGGTACCAGAATGTCCTCCAAGAGCAACTTCTCCCAACTGTCCAAGAGCAGGTTGGCGCCAAACAATGCCTTTTCCAGCATGATGGAGCACCTTGCCATAAAGCAAAGGTGATCACTAAATGGGTCATGGAACAAAACATAGAGATGTTGGGTCCATGGCCTTGAAACTCCCCAGATCTTAATCCCATTGAGAACTTGTGGGCAATCATCAAGAGACGGGTGGACAAACAAAAACCAAGAAATTCTGGCAAAATGCAAGAGTTGCTTATGCAAGAATGGACAGCTATCAGTCAGGACTTGGTCCAGAAGTTGATTGAGAGCATGCCAGGGAGAATTGCAGAGGTCCTGAAGAAGGGTCAACACTGTAAATATTGACTTGCTGCATTAACTCATTCTAACTGTCAATATAACCTTTTGGTACTCATAATATGATTGCAATTATATTTCTGTATGTAATGTAAACATCAGACAAACACAATTAAAAAACAGAGGGCAACAGATCATGTGAAAATATAATTTTGGTGTCATTCTCAAAACTTTTGTCCATGACTGTAGGTATGGTTTGTTTTTCTTGAACATATTTGTTGGATGAAAAAGATACAGAAAATAATCTCTCCATCTTCTCCGCACTTGTGATCCAATTTGTGAATGCAACTTGTAGATTTAGAGCACAGTAGCATAACACTTGGCTCTCACTTGCAGTATCAGATGTTTTATGCCAGTGTAACCCAAGCCTTATTGAGAAATGAGTACCTGTGTGGTCCCTGATTGGCTCCACCCTGTGATCTCCTGATAGAACTCCTTATTTACACCTGGCCTTGCACTTCATTCCTTTTGAGATTATTGGGCTCACAGCCTCTAGTCTAGCACTCTCATGATGCCTGCTGCTTTTCCAAACTATAGTGCTGTTCCTGTGTGCCAACCCCTGACTATACACTGACTTTGCTATGCATTGCTCCTCCTAACCATACTGCTCCTACTGTGTTCTGACCCCTGGCTATCCACTGACTACACTACGTGCCCGTGCTACCCCTAGTGGTTGCAATAACAACACTCCAATTCTGACTCAGATCATAACAGAATAATCTTGCACACAAATGGAGTCCATTCTAACTACAAATTGTTCAACTTCGAGAATTTGGTGAATCTTATCAAGAAAAATGTTCTAAATTGCAAACACTGGTATTGGCTTAACAAAAATAAATTATTAATAGGGATGATCGAATACCTCAAATATTCGGCTACTCCCATGTTCGACGAATAGGTCGCCGCTATTCGATTATTTGAGTGGCAACCTATTTGTCGAATATTTGCGAAGCCGAATATTGCTGAATATTTGTGATATTCGAGCATTCCTAATTATTAAGTTACAGAGGCAGTTTTGGGATTTGCACAACTCAGGCTCTGAGTCAACTGCATGTGTGACGCCCTGGCCAATCAGGTCGTCACATGGGTGCCGTGCAATCTGCCCTTCTGCATGGTACCCGCTCCTTCTTGGTTACGGGTCCTGTCAGTTTGGTGTTGCTACCAACAGGTGTACATAAATCCTGAGGAACACTCTGCACCACACCCACCAACCACCCATTGGGCAGCCTGTGGGGAATAGGGCCACCCAGATGGGGGATGGAAGAAGGAGGGCAGAGATGTCAGTAGTTGAGTTGAGTAGATTTAAGCAGTGAGACAGCGATGACAGTGCAGGTCACGCTGTGGAGCTGGGCTCCTGTACCCGTCCCAGGTGCCAGACGTTGGCCTGGCCAGAAGGAGCTAGAACCCCGGTCGCAGGGGGTAGTGACAGGGGGTACGGTGCTGCTACAGAGAGCAGGCCGGCCGCCTTGTGCTACAACCGGGCAGGGGCCAGGGCATGACGGGGTACGCAGACCCTAGGCTGGGAAGTAGCTTCACGCAGCCCAGTAATTCACCCGATGGGAACGGAGACTTCAGAAGCCATTCCCCACCTACTCCAGAATTGGGGTACTAGTGCAGTGAGGGGGATAGGACTTCCCAAAATCGTCCAGAAAATCCCAAGCGTGAACCCTGAGAGCAGGCTCACCTTGCTAGCCATGCAGGTGAGCGGGAGCCGAGTAGTCTTAGGCGAAAGGCATCCACCAAGATACACACAGTGCCAAGGGATAAGGCTTCAGACCAACCGGCAACACCAAAGGGGCACGGACCCAGCGTACTCGAACAAGAGAAGCAGAGCATTTCAAGAGTTTGGTTTACCTGGTGTCAGCATCAGTGACTTTGGACTGTGTGAGTACCCGATATCCCTTCACCCCGATGGGTTCCCCACTCCATCCTACAACCGGGCCCTGGGACACCAGACCCCCTACCCATGGAGGGGTTAAAACATCCTGCTGCTTCAACATCATCACCGGGCTCCCCAACAGCAGCGGTGGTCTCTCCCATTACCACGTACCATGGGTGGTGTCACGAACATTATCCCATTCACCACCCCAAAACACACCAACCCCCCTTTTTACCTTTTTATTTCCGAGCTGGCTGCGTGACCCCGCCTCGGATCCGGAGACCCCTCGAGCCACTGCGGATCTGGGTCCGAGCAGCCCGTCGGCTGTCGCGGGGGTGGCGGCATACATGTATGCCGCTGGCCATAAGGTTCAGTGCCAATGACTCCTTAACCAATGCCATATATACTTCCAAATTCATACTGCTACATTTCACAGTGAAAGGAAAGTGTTACTCATCATTATTAGTTCCTGACAGATAAGGATCTTGCATGGGCCTTGCCTTATGTGGAAAGGAACTGTGACTTCATCAATGACTTCAATTCTTTCATTACTGCTATGGATAAAGTTTTCGATGACCCTAATTGCAACGTCACAGCTGAAACCAATTTGCGTCAAGGACAGTATTCTGTAACAGAATATACTTCAGAATTCCTTTGCTGGGTGGCCAATATCACATGGAATTTTGCTGCTCAGTGTAGACTAAACTTATCAGAGCTAGTGAAGGATAAGCTTGCCAGGGTTGAGACCCTAATCATTTGGAATACTTTATTTAATTGTGAATCCGAATTGATGAGAGACTTACTGAAAGAAGAAAAGAAAGGAAAGACTGCGAGTATTCGGAAGCAGCTCTGGCTAATCCTTTAGTCAATCAGTATTGAACACCCAACAAAAAACAGAAAATATGTCTGAACCTATGCAAATTGATGACATTTGAAAATCTCTCTCTGCAGTAGAGAAGGAGAGGCAAAGTACTGAGAATCTATACCTCTATTATCATGGATCTGATATTTAGCTATAATCTATCTGTCCTAATAAAAGGACTATAGCCTTCACAAGTGTTAAAACTGCAATCTAGACCTTTCCAAACAGCAAGATTCTGTTATGCATGCTATCTCATCTGTAAGGCAAATAAAGTCATAATACATTCATCATTTTCTTATTTTGTAATTCCAATACAGGCCATAGTTGTTAGCCAAAAAATACAGTGCTCTGCCTTTTTTAGATTCTGGTAGAAAAGAAAAAGGGAAACAAGAGCACATTGGGTAGTAATGTATTTTGAAAGGGAAATTGGGGTGTGAGGGGTTGCTTACCTGAATGGGATGTGTATGTCAACAGCAATATACAGTATGCCCATAGATTATTCAGCCGTTGCAGTCACATCTGCAGATTAAAGAAGATCTAAAACCTAACAATCCCTAAAACAATAAAATACCATATAATATAGAGACATATGTAAACATGAAATGTAAATATATGGGCATATTATTTTTTTAGAGCATGGTGTTACAGTTCGGGTTTTCCCGAGCCTGAAACCGCTCCTATCCCATCTTCATCCCCTGCTGTGGTGCCTGCTGGCTCTCCTGCGCCACCTGTCCGCCATTCCAGGTGCCTGGCTGCTAGGCTACTAATAGCAGGATAAGGCACAGCCACAGTGTAGGAGATGTTGAGGTGCCTTGTTTCTAATTCCCTGGCTGCTAGGCGTCAGATTTCCAGGACCTCTCTACGTTCTGAGGCTAAGTCCCTGTTTTGCCCTACCGCGCATGCGCAGCTTCCCGCTGCCTTTCCTGGCTCTATGTGCGGTATTTGCGCTATTGCACATGTGCATGATGTCACCAGTGATGCGGCAGTCTCTGATTGGCCATTGCTGGCGTCTACGGTGACGCGGCAGTCTCTGATTGGACGATGTGGCGGACCCCCATTGGCCGCTGATGACGTCCCTGGTGATGTGACAGTATCCGATTGGCCTCTGCCAGTGCCATTGCCATCTGTTGCTGGCCTTGGGGCTGGGCTTAGTCTTTAAAAGGTCCTGGATGACGCACAGGGCTACATGTGCGTCATTTGGGCTCTGCTAGTGTGGCCGAGTAGTGCAGCCTCTTTACGGCCACGTGGCTATTGCAGTCTGGAGCATTGGCAGGGTTAGGCGTTAGAGGACAGGCAATTAACTGACCGTGTGGGCACCCTTGATAAGTTACTGGTGTCTAGGGGCATGCCAGATGCGGTTCTGTACCTCATTAGGGCTTGTCTTCCCGCTCCGCCTCACTGTCCTTTTGGTGGCAGCTCAGTGAAGTTAACTAAGCTGCATCTCATGTCCTGGAGTGCCTCATTTGTGCACAGACAATCACCTGCAGGAATCTCTCTGTGCTGTTAGTAGGAGAGGTCCTGTTGCTGGTGTGTGTGACATCAACAATGTCTAGTGTGTTCCCTGAAACTGAGTCTTCCATCCGCGTGTCCTCTTGTAGCTTTACCACCTTCTCTCCTTTGGGAGATGTTAGAGCTTCCATTAGTTTTAGCTCTAACCATCCTCCCGCATAACAGTATGCACTCGCCAAAGGTCCTGTAGACATGGCGGACGTACAGCAGCTTCAGGTACATCCAACAACTGGAGGCTTGGCTTACATAAGTAGAGCAGTCCTCTCCGGTTGTGGATGTTGCCTCCCTGGCTATGCAGGCTGCTACTCAGGCAGTTGGCCCCACCGTTGCACTGGCGTCTCCTGTGGTGCAGCCCAATCCATGCCTTTCTCTCCCCAACAGGTTTTTTGGGGACAGTAGAGCATATCGAGGCTTCATCAACCTTGTATGTGTCTGGCTCCCAACTTCTCCAGCCCATTGGCTGCGGCCTTAAACCCTGAACCTTGTCTAACACCCATGGAGATTGGGCAGACAGGAGCTAGGCCGCATCCATATCCTTCAATCCCAGTTTGTTTTAGATGTAAACAGCAAGGTCATTTTGCCAATCGGTGCCCTAGTGGGTCAGGAAACAGTCGCGTCTAGTTTTCGTAAGAGGGGGGACTGTAGACACGACCGCATCTCCCTCTAAGCTGACCTATTCCTGCACCTTGGCCTATGGTGACGTCTCCATTCCCATGAAGGCATGTGTGGACTCCGCTGCAGATGGGAATTTCATCTCTTCCACCTTCACCCGTCTGCATGCGGTTCCCCCGGTAATGCTGTCAAAACCAATTCCCATCCGTGTGGATAACGGTTCAATTCTACCTGAGGTGATATCTCATCGAACTGTCCCAGTGACCTTTACCATGCCATCTGGTCATTGGGAGACCATCTCCTTTTTGGTCAAGACAGATGGGTTGGATGAGGTCCTTTTGGGACTCCCTTGGCTAAGGCAGCATTCCCCTCATTTCAATTGGGGTATGGAGAGAATCCTCAGCTGGAGTGCCACCTACCTGGGAACCTGTTTACCAACAACTGTAGGAGGGGTCTCTTCTGCTGAACCCTTGGATTTGTCAAAACTTTCACTGCAATATCACCAGTTTGCGGACATTTTCTCCAAAAGGTCAGCAGAGACTTTACCTTCTCATCGCCCCTATGACTGCCCGGTAGACATAATACCAGAGCCCAAGCCTCCCCGGGGTACGCTTGCGGACGTTTTCTTCAAAAGGTCAGCAGAGACTTTACCTCCCTTATGGACCCGTAGATGCGCCCCTAGTGGTGCGAAATGGCCATAGTCCAGTATGTTTCCCTTTTCCCTCCCCCACATGCCTGTTTATTAACCACCGAATAAAGCAAAAGAAAATTCCCCCAGTGAGTGCCTCCAGCCTGATGTCTTTGAAGTTCACTGGATCTTTATATGAGCATCACGGGATTTGTAATGTCGTAGTAGTGGAGGAAGATCGGGGATATACAAACATCCAGAGTTCACAGATAACAACGGTTTAGCTCATTAATGAGTAAGAAATCCATACTAAAGCTGAAGGAGTGGTAAGCAGTGCCCAGTTGTTCACCCTTTACTGGATACTATTGTTAGAGACTTTACCTCCTCATCGCCCCTAGGACTGCCTGATAGACATAATACCAGGGTCCAAGCCTCCCTGGGGAAGGGTCTACCCCTGTCTGTACCCGAGATGAAAGCCATGTCAAAGTACATCAGGAAAAATCTGCAGCAGGGGTTTATCCGGAAGCCCACATCTCCGGCTGGAGCGGGATTCTTCTTTGTGAAGAAGAAGGAGGGAGACCTCTGGCCATGTATAGATTATAGGGGTATGAATGTGATTACCATAAAAAATAAATATCCTCTCGGAGCTTTTTGATCAGTTGCGGGGGAGCTAAAATCTTCACAAAGTTGGATTTACGAGGTGCTTGCAATCTCATCTGTATCCGAAAGGGTGACAAGTGGAAGACTGCCTTTAACACAAAGAACAGTGACTACGGATACCTCGTCATGCCTTTCAGACTATGTAATGCCCCTGCAGTTTTCCAAGACTTTATGAATGATGTCTTCTGCCATCTGCTCCAGTCCTCGGTAGTCGTTTATCTGGATGATGTTCTCATCTTTTCTCCAGATAAAGAAACTCACCGAGATGATGTGGCACGGGTACTAGGGCGGCTGCGTGACAATGCAGTCTATGCTAAGTTGGAGAAGTGCATCTTCAAACAGGAGTCTATACCATTCCTGGGTTATATCATCTCCAGTTCGGGACTGGCTGTGAATCCTGTAAAGGTGGAGTCGGTCATATACTGGCCCGAACCTAGGTCGCTAAAGGCAGTACAGCATTTCCTGGGGTTCGTGAACTATCGCCAGTTCCTACCATTCTTCTGCACCTTAGTCGTGCCCCTAATGGCCCTGACTAGGAAGGGTGCCAACCCCAAGTCCTGGATGAAGAAGACATAAAACTCCTTCTCCTCCTTCAAAGCCCACTTCTCTCAGGCGCCCATCCACCACCATCCGGCTGTGGACAAGCCCTTCATCTTAGAAGTGGATGCTTCAAAGATGGGTGCAGGGGCGGTCCTTTACCAAAAGGATCCCAAGGAGTTTTTTCTTCTCAAAGATGTTTTTCCCCGCTGAGAAGAGCTACTCCATCGGAGATAGGGAGCTGCTGGCTATGAAGCTGGCATTCTCCAAGTGGAGGCACCTACTTGAGGGAGCAAAGCACCCTTTCTTGATGTACACGGATGACAAGAATCTGTTATATTTGCAGTTCGCCCAGTGTCTGAACCCCAGGCAAGCTAGGTGGTCTCTCTTCTTCTCCCGATTCGATTTCATCCTACATTTCCTATCGGGAGAGAAGAACACTCGGGCGGATGCACTTTCTAGGTCCATGTACACAGAGGACGAGAAGAAGGATCCTTGACTCATCGTCCCCCCTGACAGCCTGAGGATGATCTCACCTATGCTTTTGACCAGGTACCCCCCGGAGAGACCTACATGCCTCCCGAGAGTCAAGTGGAGGTGTTAGCTTGAGCTCATTCTTCCAAGCTAGGAGGTCACTTTGGGGTTTAGAGAACATAGGAGCTCTTAGAAAGGTCCTTTTGGTGGCCACATCTCGCACCGGACGTACGAGATTATGTCCAGTCATGTGTGTCATGTGCCACCAACCATCCTTCCAGGCAAAGGCCCGCAGGGTTGTTGCATCCTCACCCGGTGCCTGATTGGCCTTGGGAGATGGTGGGGATGGATTTTGTTGGGGACCTACCCAAGTCTATGGGCAACAAAATCATCTGGGTGTTGACTTACCATTTTTCCAAGATGGTGCATTTCATCTCTCTGCCACGCATACCGAACTCCAGGGCTCTGGCATCCCTGTACATTAAGCACATCTTCTGTCTGCCTGGGATGCTAGACAAGATCGTTAGTGACCAGGGGCCCCAGTTTGCTTCTCGGTTTTGTAGAGATCTCTGCTCCCTACTGGAGATAGAGCTGAATCTTTCTACCTCATACCATTCTGAAACTAACAGTCTTGTCGAAAGGATGAACCAATCGTTGCTGACATATCTGCGTCATTTCGTTTCTGCACATCATGATGATTGGTCATCCTTGTTGTCCTAGGTGGAGTTTGCCATCAGCAACTCGGTTCCAGAGGCTACAGGGCTAATGCCTTTTGTCCTCAATAGTGGTCAGCCCCCTTTTGTATCTGTCTCCATACCAGTCTTGTCGGCCTATCCTCTTGTGCAGAATTGGGCAATTCAGGCCCGGGAGGTGTGGGAGCATATGCAAGATACTATATGGGCTTCCAAACAGCGGATGAGGGTGACTGCTGACATGTTTCGCCGCTCGGTTCCTTCCCTTGCTCCCGGGGATTGGGTCTGGTTGTCGGTGCAGAGCATCAGGCTCCAGGTTGAGTCAGCCAAGTTTGTGCCTTGTTATCTTGGCCCCTACAAGATCCTGGAGCAGCTCAACCTGGTAGTGTACCGTCTCGCCATTCCCGCTCACCTCCACATATCCGACACGTTCCACGTGTCCCTTCTCAAGCCAATTCAGCTCATCAGGTTCTCTGGGAACTTTCTGTCCAGTCCAGAGTCCCCTGTTGGAGATCAGTTCGTATGAGCGGTGTTGGATCCAAGAAGGTCTAGGGGAAGACATTTTATCTGGTAGACTGGGCTGGCTTGGGTCCGGAGAACCGGACCAGGGTGCCGGATGAGGAGGTTTCGGCTCCCGAATTGATAGCGGCTTTTGAGCATCGGAGTTAGGGGACCTTAGACAAGGAGTTACTTTTATGGTTTGGGGTTTTCCTGAGCCTTGAACCGCTCCTGTGCCATCTTCATGCCCTTGCTGTGGTGCCTGCTGGCTCTCCTCTGCCACCTGTCCATCGTTGGTGTCCAGGACCTTTGTACGTTCTGAGGCTAAGTCCCTGTTTTGCCTTAACATACATGCATGCATGGGTTCCGCTGCTTCTCTTGGCTCTATGTGCGGGATTCATGCTACTGCACATGCTCGTGACATGGCAGTCTCTGATTGGCCATCGATGATGCCATCAGTGACGTGACAGTCCCGCATTGGCCACTGATGATGTCACTGGTGGTGTTGGTGATGTAGCAGTCTCCGATTGGCCTCTGCCAGCGCCATTGCCATCTGGTGCTGGGCTTGGGACAGGGCTTAGTCTTTAAAAGGTCCTGGACGATGCAAATGGCTGCACGTGCATCATTTGAAGATATGAAGAAGGAGGTAGTAGCCATCACAAACTGCCTCCTAATCTTCAGGTTGGTAACAAGGCTTGGCTGTCTACTAAGAATCTAAAAACACACTTACTATCATCTAAATTAGTTAAAAAATTCATAAGACCTTTTCAGATTTCTGCACAAATTAAAAGAGTTGTCTTTCATTTATAACTTCCTAACAACCTGAAAATTCATAATGTATTCCATGTATCCTTGCTCAAACCTTTTAATAATAACCATTTTCAAGGAAGAACTCAGCCACTGTCTCCACCAAAAAAAGTCCAAGGTAAAGAAGAATATCTTGTAGAGAAAATTCTGGACCCTAGTAGATTTAGAGGCAGATTACAGTATTTGGTCCAATGGAAGTGTTATGAACCAGAAGAAAATTAATGGGAGCAGGAGTGCAATGTTCATGCCCCTAGGCTTAATAGAACCTTTCATCAAAGGCATCTGGAGAAACCAGCTCCTGATATGCCCAGAGGCCATTCTGGAAAGATGGAATGACTGTCAGGAGTCAAAGCTGGCAATCCCTGTGCACCAGGTAGCAGCTCTGACCCTTGAGCTAATCATCCCTCTGGACAGCTTCTTGCTTATTCAGACACAAATGTGAAAGTCCAGGGTATGAATCAATTGTCCAGATCATCTGTGTTTGTATGAGTATTTTTCAGATGCTGATGTACATTCCAGGATGCGCCTTTGGAATGTGTCATTGAAACAAATTATACTAGGATGAACAATTCAAGTATTCATAATAGACTGAGAGAATTTATAATCTGTTAATTCTCACCAGCTAAGATGTATGGTCAGCAAGGTGTTAAAGATAATGAAGCCAAAATGTACAATTAACAAAGAAGTATTCAGTAGCTGGTTTGAACTGGTATTATAAAGCCAGTAACAGGCTGATGACATACTATATGGACTCTGTTGCTTATCTCTGACCAATCAGGGACAATGTTGAACTGAATAACTGTGTATTTTATAATATACGGGTTAGAAGGACTTTGAGCTTCTCGCAAATAGAAACACGTCTCTGTGTGGTCATTTTTCCTCATACATACATCTGCGCAGATTTGATTTGGACTCCGACTCTGTGACCCTAAAGACCCCTTAGCGGTCTTCCCTGACACAAGTACTTGTGCTGTTATTAGGTATCTCCAGTCTGTGATTTCCTGGTTATACACCTCATTTAAACATAGTCTTGCACTTCCTTATTTGCAAGGATATTGAGCTACCAGCCTCTAGTCGAGCTCACTAACAATACCTGCTGCTTCTCCAATCCATACTGCTGCTCCTTTGTACTGACCTCTGGCTATCCACTGACTATGCTACATCTAGTGGTTGCAACAACACGCAATGCAGACCTGAATCATAAAAGCAATTTTTTGTTTGGACAGTTTACTTTTTCATAGCATTTACTGAACGATAAGGAAGATTTACTAAGCTAAATGCATCAAAAATTGTATTCAGTTTGTATAAAACAATCACTGAGATGCTTAGTCC
Organism: Anomaloglossus baeobatrachus; assembly: GCF_048569485.1. Classification (NCBI taxonomy): domain Eukaryota; kingdom Metazoa; phylum Chordata; class Amphibia; order Anura; family Aromobatidae; genus Anomaloglossus; species Anomaloglossus baeobatrachus. The sequence continues at coordinate 136,360,769 of NC_134353.1, forward strand.
CCATTTGTAAGGTGGGTTAGTCATAATCTGCACCTATAGCTAGTTAGTGTTCCTTTGTCATGAAACATGGCTTAGGGGGTAGAGGGTAAAGAGAAGTTGCTTTGGAGAAAGAGGACCTGGCTTAGTTAGAATGTGACAACCCCAATTCTTCAAGAACAGCATTGTTCACAACACTCTTGATGAGAGGGTGTGATGGAATGAGAAATGCCTGAAATATTAAGAGGTGCTTGACACTTAACAAATCAGGTGTACCTGAAAAGTGTCATATGCCTCTCTGTACCTTGCCACAAATATTACTCTAATCAAAGATTGGAGTAAGATTTATGATGTGAGGTACACCACAGTTACTCATGAATTAGATTTTTTTTAACACCTACTGTATAAATAAGCAGAATTCGCAGCCCCCCCCCCCCCCATCCTATCCCTGTTTAATCACTGCTCAAGCCATTTTGGCAGAACTGTATGAACCTGTTGTGAAAACAACAAAAGCTTTGTGCAAACATTTGCTGCACAAATATTTTGCTACTTGCTATTTTGCTAGGTATTTTTGGCACAATCATTTTTATGAATTGAGGCTAGAGTATAAAAAGTATAAAAATTAGGCAAAAACTAGCTGGAAATTTTTGGCAGAAAGCAAAGTGTCTAAAAAGGCACTAACTTTGTCATACAGGATGAGCCACTGTTATATCTAATCTAAATTTATGGCATCCCCAAATTAGACAACATTTTTAAAATAAATTTTAACTTTAAGAGATACACTTATTTTGGTGACTTCAAAATAAAGGAGACATATAGATTTATAATCTCGTGATACATCTGTTGCTACAAAATCTGATGTGTACTATTTGATTTTGCCTTTGTAGCTGATTTTTATAATTTGGAGATCACTTTTTTTAAAAAATGGATAATCTCCTTAGGGATAGAAAACACATTAGACTAAAGTCTATTGAACCTTCTGATGTTGACGAGAAAGGTCAACAGTCTACTATGTTTGTGGCCTCCCAACAGATGGAGTCAGGGGAGAGAAGGTTTCAATCTGCTGAATTTCAATGATTACTTCTTTTGTTCTTCCAAGAGATGGGCTGCTGTCAGATGAATCTGTCAGCAGCTATCGAAGGCCACATGCAGAGTTTGAGTATTTGGTGAGTTTGGTACCTCAGGATTTTTAACCAAAAGCAGGAGTAGGTAAAAAGTACAGAAGTAGTGCACATGTTTCTGTTATACCTTTTCTCTTATTATTCCACTCTTGGATTTAGTTTAAAATACTGATGTAAAAAAAATCACCGAATACTCAACATGTGCACAGGGCCAAATCGGGAACATGGAAGTTCTCGGCTGAGGCAAGTATTAAGGTCACTTTACACGCAACAACATCGCTAGCAATTGCTAGCAATGTCAAGCGCGAAAGCCCTCGCCCCCATCGTACATGCGATATCGTGTGTTCGCTGCCGTAGCGAATATTATCGCTACAGCAGCGTCACACGCACATACCTGCTCTGCGACATCGCTGTGCCCGGGAACGGCCTCCTTTCTAAGCGGGCGGTTCGTTCAGCGTCACAGCGACGTCACAGCAGCGTCACCGAACCGCCGCCCAATAGAAGCGGAGGAGCAGAGACGAGCAGGACGTAACATCCCGCCCACCTCCTTCCTTCTCATTGCGACCGGCCGCAGGTAAGGTGAGGTTCCTCATTCCTGCGGTGTCACACATAGCGATGTGTGCTGCTGCAGGAGCGACGAACTACTTCGTACACCGAGCAGCAGCGATATTCAAGAATAGGGGGGCATGTCACTGATGAGCGATTTTGACCGTTTTTTTGCGACGATTCAAAATTGCTCATAGGTGTCACATGCAAAGACATTGCTAAAGCGACCGGATGTGCGTCACAAATTCCGTGACCCCAACGAGATCGCTTGAGCGATATCGCAGCGTGTAAAGCAGCCTTTACTGTATATATATGGGAGTTAGGAGAGATCACTGCCAGATGAACACTCTTTTGGACAACACCTATCGAATGTATACACTGTGTTCCAAATTATTATGCAAAAAATATTTTTTCATATTTTCCTAAATTAACTTTATGAATTAGTCATTGTTATTTTCCAGTCATCTACTATTCGAGTATAATTGAAATGTTTTTGATCAAACTGCCTATGAAAACAGTATATTTTTAAATATAATAAACACTCAAAGTGCACTCAAAATGCATGTTCCAAATTATTATGCACAGTAGAGTTTTCAACCTTTTTATTTTTATTTTGAAAAACAAAATGGTCAATTGTGAAATTATAAGTATTATCAGCTTATCACAAAATGAAATCAAATAGTTTTCAAGTCAAAACTTAATTCTAGGTGATACATTTGCACATAGGACCCCTTGTTTGAAAGAAGATTCTGAACTCTCTCATCCATTGAATTTGTCAGTTTTTGAACGGGTTGTGCTATAATTCTTTTGCATGTGGACAAAATACCCTCCCAGAGCTGTTGCTTAGATGTGACCTGCCTCCCGCCATCATAGACACTTCTTTTGATGATGCTCCAGAGGTTCTCAATGGGGTTAAGGTCATGAGAAGATGGTGGCCACACCATAAGTTTGTCCTCTTTTATGCCCATAGCAGCCAGATATGCAGATGTGTCATTTTCAGCATGAGACGGTGCATTATCATGCATGAAAATGATCTTGCTGCGGAATGCACGGTTCTTCCTCCTGAACCATGGCAGGAAGTGCTGTTTTAGAAACTCCACATAGATTATGGAATTCATCTTTACCCCTTCAGGGATCCTAAAGGGGCCGACAATCTCTCTCCCCATGATTCCAGCCCAAAATATTACTTCACCTCCTCCTTGTTGGTGCCTTAACTGTGTTTTCATGGGGTGTCCATTAACCAGCCATCCTCCACTCCATCCATCTGGACCATCGAGCATTGCACGGCACTCATCGGTGAACAAAACAGTTTGGAAGTCAGTCTTCATGTATCGTTTGGCCCACTAGAGCCATTTTTGCTTGTGTGCAGTGGATAGAGGTGGTCGACAGGATGGCTTACACACAGATGCAAAGCTCTGAAGGACCCTGCATCTTGTTGTTCGGGGGACGTTGGAGGCACCAGAAGCTTCAAAAACGTGTCTCCTGCTATAACAAGGCATTTTAGCAGCTGCTCTTTTAACCTGACGCAATTGCCTGCTGGAAAGAGTCCTCAATTTCTCCTTATCAGCACGCACACGTGTGTGCTGTGAATCAGCTACATACTTCTTGATTGTGCGATGATCACGATGAAGTGTCTTGGCAATGTTGATTGTAGTCATGCCTTGACCTAAATACTCCACAATTTGTTGCTTCTCAGCAGCCGACACATCCTTTTTCTTCCCCATTTTGGCAAAAGATGTAGGCTGCCTAATAATGTGGAACAGCCTTCTTAAGTAGTCTTGCCTTTATTTGGACACACCTGCCAAACTAATGTGCACAGGTATCTGCAATTGCTTTCAGTGATATAAAGAGCCCTGACACACATCACCAGCAATGACTTTAAATGAGAAACAAAAAATGTCTAACCTTATCACTCCTAAACTCTCTTTGCATAATAATTTGGAACACAGTGTATGGTGGACATTAGTTAAACATCATATAGTGTGATCAAACATCAAAGTCTGCTGTCAGTCCATCTTTTTGCATTTAAAGGTAATCTGTCAGCTGGTTTTTCCTACCTCCTTTGGGAACAGCATAATGTAGGCAAAGAGATCCTGAATCCAACTATGTGTCATGTAGATTAGTGGGTGCAGCCATATTGACACAATCTGAGATTTTACATTAACAGTAACATGTCAATCAGAGGAGGAGGTGTCCCGTACTGCAGTGCGCATGACATTGTAGTCTGAGAAATGATAATACATGCTGCTTAAACAAACATAGCAAATAAAGAGATCGACCCTTGACAAGACAGTCACCCCTGAATTCTCTGTGTTAACCCTTGCAGCATGCCGTTTTAAGCTTACATAGCAAAAACCTGCAGACATATTCCCTTTAAACACATACAGGCCGTGTTATGTAGATAAGCTAGAATTCATCAAAATAGAGAAAACTTAAACACAAAATACAGTATTTGTCATGGTAAATTTGATGACATGTGTCATGTATTTATGCTTACTCATCTTTTGATCACAAAATTTCATTGCAAGAAAAAATAAACGCAGCATATGTCAGTTTGAGGCAGAAGCTTTTCTATAAAGATGAAATATCATAAATGATATTTACAAATATAAATAACTATAAATGCTAAGTTGACAGGCAATTTAATTACTGCTGAAACACTCAGCATGCCATAAAAAGAGAAAAAAATCCTGAGAAACTTTAGCCGTATAATCAATGTGCATTTCAAATTATATGGATTGCAGTTATTACATTAAACCTACACAATTCTATTAAAATCCCTCTTCACTTTTATGTCTTTCAACCATTCACTCACAAGATGGCATGGGCTATTTAAAATTAATGATGTATTTAAATGTCAGATGGAAAAATGCAAGAAAACTGAAATCTTAATACCCTTTCATGGGCTCAGAAGTCTCTATATCATCTATCTAAAATAATTGTTGAAAGACAGACTGAAATAATAATCTGACAAATACTGAAACATAGCTTTCATGGTTTACCATGCCATTTATAATTTATTTCTAAGTTTTAGAATAATGTTTAGCAAAAATTATTCATCTGAAATGAAATTACATGCATTGCAGGTGTAAGCAATGGGGATCTCCCTGTAAACTCAAAATTATCAAATAGAAGAATATTAATACTGTGTGAAAATAGAAAAAATATTTTATTTATAATGGTCAATGTTCAAAGAAAACTGGAATGTTAATTTTACACTGCTTTTACAAGACCGTGTAGATCTGCAGATAATGTGGTTACGTTACATGGGAAATGCCAATGTGGACATTGCATTGGTTATAATGTCAGTGAATCCGTATATAACATTACAGCGCAAGTTCAAATAATGAGAGTGCACTGTATTACTACAGAGAATTAAAGAGAATCTGTCACCAGGATTTGGGTACCTCATCAGAGAGCAGCATTGTGTAGTAAAGGAGACCCTGATTCCAACAATGTATCATTTAGTTTACTGGGTGGAGAAGTTTATGACACAATCAGAGTATTTAGGTGTAGCATGTAGCAGAGTTCAGGATCGCTGGTACATCGCTACAGGGTGGCTAGTGAGCTGACAATCAGGCAGATCTCACCAGCAACCAGCCACCAGCAACTCGTGTAACGATGCTGTGCTTGGTAACCAGGGTAAAACTTGGGTAACTAAGCAAAGCGCTTTGCTTGGTTATGTGATGCCCTGGCGCCGCCAGGTGGTCACAGAGAAACAGTACACCCCACACAACACCATCCCACATCAGGTACCATCTGCCACAAAACCCTAGCCAGCCCCCTCATGGTAGGAAGGACACACCAGTGGGCGGGACCAGGCGGATTGGGAGCGCCCACCTAGGGGTCTTGAGGATCCGGGGGAGGGAACCAGTCAATTCAAGTTCTAGTGGAGTCAAGTCTGAGCCTAGTGAAGGATAGCCAGGGTAGTGGCCCTGGTCTACTGGCTAGGTGGCAAGCAGTGGACCGTGTCTAAAGACGACGGGAGTCCGGTAATGGGAAATCCAAAGTGGACCGTGTCAGGGTTGGAGCCCGCCAGTACCGACAGCGGAGATCCAGTCCAGAAACCGTGCACAGGCGGGGTACCTGGACCCTAGTTAGAAGACGGTTGCAAGCCCCTTCTCTAATTAACCAAGCCGGGGACAAGGTTCTAGACTTTGTTCCAGTGTGTTAGCCCAGATAGAGCGAAACGGCAGCCCAACGCGGGGGATAAGGTATCTGCAACAACCCCCAATGGGTCAGTTTTCGCGGGCACATCTCCCAACCAAAACAGAACCGGGAGAGCACTTCCCCATTACACACGAGGTTGTCCAAAGGAGAAGAAAAGTACATAGTGCCGGAGGAAGGAACATTGGTAGACCAGCCGGGTGTGGGACCTGTATACACCCGGACGCGGCAGCCGGCCACTGACACCTTGGTTTACTAGCGGACTTGTGTGCAATTATTTAATCATGAGTACACCAACACCCCCCAGTCCGGACAGGCGCACCACCACCGGCAGCCATCACCTGCCGTGTTCTGGACACTGAGCCCCGAGGCATCCACCCCTACCCACAAAGGGGTTAAACACCCAGCTGCCGCTCCATTGCCCCCTGGTGCTCCCCAACAGCAGCGGTGGTACTCCTTTTTTACCACACACCGTGGGTGGCATCACAAACTATTTACAACAACCCCCTGTATGTATTTCACTCCCTTTTTTATTTGAGTGTCCGCACAACCCCCGGGTCCGGAAACCACTCGAGCCACTGCAGATCTGGATCCAAGCAGCCTGGCTGCTGACGTGGGGTCGGCACAGTTACCCGATATTTACCCTGGTTACCAGCGTACACCGCTTATAGGCTGCCAGCGCTGGTATCCCTGTATACATAGCTAGGGTACACATTGGGTTACTAAGCAAAGCGCTTTGCTTAGTTACCCGATATTTACCCTGGTTCCCAGTGTACGCTGCTTACACAGAGTCGGTGCTCGTTGGTCTCCTGCCGTTAAACATGCCGATGTGTGCTGCACAGCGGGAGACCAACGAGCAAAAAATGAACCAGAACAGTGTGTAACGATCAGCGATTTTACAGCAGGGGCCAGGTCGCTGCTTAGTGTCACACACAACGAGATCGCTCATGAGGTGACTGGTACGTCACAACAGCGATCTCGCTAGCAATCTCGCTATGTGAGAAGTACCTTTAAGACCGACCACACGAGGCTCTCTATGTACATAGTATATTGACTGCTTATCAGAGGAAGGGCTTGGTCAGTCTAGCAGGCACTTGAGCTGGGCATTGATGAAACTATCATAGTAAGTAAACAACAGCATACAGCCCTTATAAGCAACAAATCTCTGATATCTGTCTCTCAGACCCAATTTACTGCTGTATAGAATAACAGCAAAAACCTGCTAACTTGGAATGAGCAGACTCGTGTAAGTTAAGGTTTATCGGGTTTGGATGGACTTTAGTTAAAAGTTTAAAAGAACAATCAAAGTTCAGTTCACCCCTTTTGAATATATGCAGAGTCCTCCTGCTGCTTGGAAAGGCAGGTACCGTCACCTGTAGCAATCATAGGAAGGAAAGGAAATTCCGGCGCTACGGAGTGTATCAGCCACCACTCAGGATAAATTTCCAACTTGTTTATTGCTGTTCATTAAAAAGTGAAGCATGTACAAAATCTTCATACAAAAAACTTCCAGCAAGTAGAAAAAATGTTGACAGTGCTACGTATTTCAGCTACATATTGTAGCCTTTATCAAGGGATGCTACCAAGTCCGTGATACACTTATAAATCCTACTAATGGGAAAAAACTCCTGTTGTAACAGGTGTTTTTCCAAACCAATTAGTCAGTAACATTAACCCATTAGAGAGTCATGGAATGGATCCGGTCTCATACATAAGTATAAAATTTACTTGTTAGTGCACAGGAGAAAAAACATTAAAAAATGACAGATGACAAATGCAATTATTATGAACAGACACATATACAAACCATTATAAATAAAGACATGGATTATGTTGGATTTTCATGGTTTGGTAAACAAGGGATATTATTTTTTTTATTTTACACTTACTAGGTTAGTAGTGTGGGTGTCTGATAGATTTCTCTCCATTTCTAACCCCTGGGCTTGATGCCAGTTGATAATTCACAGCTCACATCAACTTGGAAAAATATTACCCCAATTGTCTCTGCACCAGGGCAATTGTGAAGAGCCGGGAGAAAGCACCAGAATTGGTGCAACTGCCAGATCCGCAAATTCTGGGGTGGCTGCGGGCTGCTGCTTTTAGGTGGGGAAGGTGTTAAATAACCATGGAACTTCCCAGCCTGATAACACCAGCCTACCAGCCTGTTTTTCCTTGGTTGGTTTTTAAAATTATTTATTTGTAATTTTTAAAAATGGGTTGGATCTCTCCAATTTTCGATAACCAGTCAATTTAAAGTAAACAGCTGATGGCTGCAGCCCATAGCTGTCTGCTTTACCTTGGCTGGTTATCAAAAATGGGGGGACCCCATGTATTTCTTAAAATTATTGAATTTTTCTCTTCCCATTAGTGACTTGGGAGTCAGAGATGCATCCAGGCACTCTATCCATGCTGTTCCCATTACATTTGAGCACTGTTTTTATACATTTCAGTGATTTTCCAGCTGCCTCACCCTCCTTAGTGGAGTTTTTCTGAAAAATGCTCAAGTTCAAGTTCAAGTTGAAAAATGCTCGACTTCTATTATATTTGCTACTCAATTTGAGCCCTCTGAGCGTTGGACCAACTCGATTCGAGCACTGAGCTCTTGAGTACTTTAGTGCTTGCTCATCACTAGTAGGTAATGCTTCCAAATAAAATACATCTGCAGAAGCCCCTGGGGCTCCCATGCTTCACATATGTGTTCCCAGGGATTCTTTCTTAGCAGATCTAATGTATGGGAGTTCTGTCTACAACACCTGCCAGTTGCTTTAAATGTTATGCCACCTAGCGCAACATCACAATTAAAACCCGTGTTTTACTGAAATCTTTAGTTTATTATTTTAAAGCATTACCTACACGTGGTCTAATTTGAAATTAAGACAGACAATGCCTTTAACATATAAAAGTACATATAAAAATGGTGAGTCTGTGCCTATAAATGTAAAAAATTAATGGATTTTATTCTAGTGGTCTCTGATGCAGCCTACAAGAGCTTTGTAACACCGTGTCTTTTCAGATTTACACTTACAGAGAACACAATACTACACTACTAGTGTATATAGTAACTTGATAATTATTTAGAACCGCTTGCCACAGTATACAATAATTGGCTAATATTCCATTGCATATTTAAGCAATTTTACAATTGTTATTACATTATCATAAGAACATATGAACCAACCAACAAAAGATTATACTCTACATCGCATTCCCTTTATAACTACCTATATGTATTATTGAGTTTAGTTCATGCCTTTATACATCTCCTCATTAAAATAAAGAATGTATAGATGATCCCAATGACATGAGCAGGAAAAGAGTGCTTTTGATTTTCTGAGAAGCGGTAAGACTGTGAAGTTATGATTATGAGAGTTGGACTGTTGGTCAAAGAGACATGGTAATTATGATGTGAGAATTGAAATGAAGGGAGATAGGAAGTCAAAGATGTACAAAAGAGAGTATAAATCCCACAGTAATAGAAAAAAAACTTTCATAAAGAAAATATTATACATATATTATAAGCAATTCATATATTAAAATATTTTAATAAAATACTACCGAAATTCTTGAAGAAAAGTAGAAAAAACTCACCTACTATCAATTGACCTGTTAGTTGACCATTCTGGTTTCTTGCATTTACTGTTACATTCCTGTCTGATTGTAACACCAGTGCACTGTCCTGCAACATTGAAGAATCATACTGTAAGATTCTTACTTATATAGTTTCATATATCTAGGTACATAGACGTAACGTTCGCTGTAAGACTACATTCAAACATCCATTCTACATATTCAAGTGTTATGTTTTTTAAATGACAGCACAAGGACAATAGATATAGCAAAAATGAGGAGCGTTACACGTAAGTGCTGCCCAACTCTTTCAGTCAATATGTAAATTAGAACAGCAATGAAGATTGAAAAAATCTAAAACTTAACCTTTAATGATTATAGTTAAAGAGTTTAAATCCAAAAAAAATTACTCAATGTCAAAATGTATTGTTGCAAAATTAGAGCACAACGAAATTATCAACAATGTCAAGCTAAGATTATCAGTCAAGAAGTAAATCTACAGTAGACCTCATACCATGTAACCGATATGGTCGTACATATGATAAACCACACCAGATGTAATATAGAATAAAAAAAAAGCAAATATAATGGATATTCCCTTAACCTTTTCCTATCCTGAGTTCCCCCAAGGGGGGGGGGCATTCCAAGAATTCAGTTACGCTCTTTTGTCAAGTCACTGCCTTGTTTATCATTCACATGTGATTACATTTATTTCCTGTTGATTTATTTTACAAAATGTATTCATATTGCACAATTCAGTTTTGACATGTTTTTCCAATTATAATAGATTTCAATGGGCAGAACAGGAAATTTTATTGAATAGGAAAAGGTTAAAGTATATCTGTCTCCTAATGGTCATTCTACAGTGACCGAAACAATAAGGGTATTCCACCAAACCTTACCTGTGACTAATGGTCAGAGGGGGACAGACTGCCCTCTTTCCCTGTCCACTATTACGCAAAACAAATCTCAACAGGCCAAAATAGTGGTTACTGAAAAGGACTTTCAATTCACAATAGTGTCCAAATGTCGGCATAAAGTAGTGTTCACAATTGAGATGAGGTCTCCTTTCACAGTGGTAACTCAACTTATCTGCAATGTATCAAACACAATGATAGCAAATAAAATATAAAATGGAGCAGTCTCGTGGAGTCATCAGTGCCAGGTCGCGGGATCCATTGTCACAAATGTCACAAATGGATTTGACATTGTCCCTTTGGGTATCCCAGACTCCAATCCTAACAACAGTAGCAAACTGACCCTACTGTCTAAATGAAAGCCTCAGTTGGGGGCCAGCACTTTAAGCTATGGGAGAAGAAACCTGTGTCTGTGAAACCTATTAAATACCCTCTCTTTACCATAATATTCCCTTGATGAATACAGAAGTATGAAATGTGTCGGGAGCACCGAAAGATTAAGGAGACATTTAAATAGTAGGGTCAGTTTGGTACCAAATTGAAAGTCCTTATCAGTTACCACCATTGTGGCCTGTTGAGATTGATTGCTTTTTTTGCAGTTGACAGTGCTGTGCAACTCCAGAACTGATAACAACTGTCTGTCAATGGCAGTGTGAACAGCTGATCAGCGGGGGTGCCAGGTGCCATACTCACCACCAATCTGATTTTGATAAGAATAGGCCATTAATATTTAAGTAACCTGCAACCTCTTTATATCAATCCTGATTCTAAGATGGCATTGATGTAGATATACATCTAAGGAGCATATACAAGACAGGCTGTAGAATACATCTGTAAGGGACATATACAAGAGAGTCTGTAGAATACATCTGTAAGGGACATATACAAGAGGGGCTGTAGAATACATCTGAAAGGGGCATATACAAGAAAGGCTGTAGAATACATCTGTAAGGGGCATATACAAGAGAGGATGTAGAATACATCTGTAAGGGGCATATACAAGAGAGTCTGCAGAAGACATCTGTAAGGGACATATACAAGAGAGGCTGTAGAATACATCTGTAAGGGGCATATACAAGAGAGGCTCTAGAATACATCTGTAAGGGACATATACAAGAGAGGCTGTAGAATACATCTGTAAGGTGTATATATAAGTAAGTATGTAGAATACATCTGTAAGGGGCATATACAAGAGAGGCTGTAGAATACATCTGAAAAGGGCATATACAAGAGAGGCTGTAGAATACATCTGTAAGGTGTATATACAAGAAAGTCTGTAGAATACATCTGTAATGGGCATATACAAGAGAGGCTGTAGAATACATCTGAAAAGGGCATATACAAGAAAGGCTGTAGAATACATCTGAAAGGGGCATATACAAGAAAGGCTGTAGAAGACATCTGTAAGGGGCATATACAAGAGAGGATGTAGAATACATCTGTAAGGGGCATATACAAGAGAGTCTGCAGAAGACATCTGTAAGGGACATATACAAGAGAGGCTGTAGAATACATCTGTAAGGGGCATATACAAGAGAGGCTCTAGAATACATCTGTAAGGGACATATACAAGAGAGGCTGTAGAATACATCTGTAAGGTGTATATATAAGAAAGTATGTAGAATACATCTGTAAGGGGCATATACAAGAGAGGCTGTAGAATACATCTGTAAGGTGTATATACAAGAAAGTCTGTAGAATACATCTGTAATGGGCATATACAAGAGAGGCTGTAGAATACATCTGAAAAGGGCATATACAAGAGAGGCTGTAGAATACATCTGTAAGGGGCATATACAAGAGAGGCTGTAGAATACATATGTAAGGGACATATACAAGAGAGGCTGTAGAATACATCTGTAAGGGGCATATACAAGAGAGGCTGTAGAATACATCTGTAAGGGGCATATACAAGAGAGGCTGTAGAATACATCTGTAAGGTGTATATACAAGAGAGGCTGTAGAATACATCTGTAAGGGGCATATACAAGAGAGGCTGTAGAATACATCTGTAAGGGACATATACAAGAGAGGCTGTAGAATACATCTGAAAGGGGCATATACAAGAAAGGCTGTAGAATACATCTGTAAGGGGCATATACAAGAGAGGCTGTAGAATACATCTGTAAGGGACATATACAAGAGAGGCTGTAGAATACATCTGTAAGGGGCATATACAAGAGAGGCTGTAGAATACATCTGTAAGGGGCATATACAAGAGAGTATGTAGAATACATCTGTAAAGCACCATGAATAATACAAGCAGTGTGCACATTTCTCCCCAGAATGAAGAAACAACCGGTAATATACACAATGATGGCAGCATGCCCACAAAATGGACAGGTTTTTAAAGAATTGAAGTGGTTCATTTATGAATTATTGTTGTGCAACTATCAAAAACAAATCTTCTTAATATTTTAATACTTAAACGTGAATTAAAGACATTAATGACTTTATGAACCGCAGTGACTAAAATATGAAATCATAATTCTTTGATCTACATTAATTTTTTAAAAAATCGGAAATGAAAAAAAGAAAATGGGTGTAATTTATCATGTATTTTATAGCAGAATATTGTACATTTCATGTTATTTTTAGTCAGGGACATTTTTAAAGCATTTGCACCAAGTCCATCTTTTTTTTTTTTGCACTTATGAAAAGAGGCAGTTCCCCATCATTTTAATAATTTTATAAATATGTATGATGTGCAACTTTCTTAAAACGTTGCAAAAAATGTTGCAAATTAACATTAAAGGGGTGGTGTAAAAAGTAGAAAATCTGGTCTCGGCAGACGTGTTACAACTAAAATATATCTTTGTACCGTGTTAGCCAGTAGTACTACTTGTGTTACAACTAAACATTTTACATCTAAAATGAATTAAACATTGAGTTACAATTTCATAAATTTGGCTCAAATTATGACAACATAGCAGCAACCAAAACTGACTAAAGGCTACTTTACACGCAGCGACATCATTAGCGATGTCGCTCATAAAACACCCGCTCCCGTTGTTTGTGCGTCACGGGCAAATCGCTGCTCATGGCGCACATTATCGCTAGGCCCCGTCACACGGACTTACCTTCCTAGCGACGTCACTGTGGCCAGCGAACAGCCTCTTTTCTAAGGGGGTGGTCCGTTCGGTGTGACAGCGACTTCACATGGCAGGCGTCCAATAAAAGCGGAGCGGTGGAGAGCAGCCACATGAAAAACACGCCCACTTCGTTGCCGGAGGACGCAGGTACGGTGTTGTTTGTCGTTCCTGGGGTGTCACACATAGCGATGTGTGCTGCCTCAGGAACGACTAACAACCTGCGTCCTGAACCAGCAATGACATTTGAGAAATGAATGGCATGTCAACGATCAACGATTAGGTGAGTATTTTTGATCGTTAGTAGTCGCTCATACGTTTCACACACAATGACATCGCTAACGAGGCCGGATGTGCGTCACGAATTCCGTGACCTCAACGACATCTCGTTAGCGATATCATTGTCTGTAAAGCCCCCTTAAGGCTGCTTTCACACTTGAGTTGTTTTGCATCAGTTACAATCTGCCACCCTGAGGAATTACGGTAACCGTTGCAGGAATCCATTTATTCCTCATAGATTTCTATTAAGGGCGGATTGAAACTGATGGTCTTGCATTGCATCCGCCCTGAGGCACATCAGTCGTTTAGTGACTGACCGTTGGGCGGTAGGAACACAGAGTGCAAAATTTTTTGTTATTGGAAAGGGGCATAATGAATGTCTATGGTGCTGGTTTCCATCGTCATGCAACACGTGACGGATTCCAGTGCAGGATTCCGTAACGTTCTACTGAGCATGCCCAGCCGAATGTTCTAAATCATGTGAAAGCACTCCTGGTCTCTCTCTCTCTCTCTGTCTCTCTCTCTCTCTAAATAAAACGTAAAAAAAAAATCACAAACGTAAAACGTTATTTCACAGGAATCCGTTACCTTTATTATCACAGTATTTACAATGTATCAGTCACATCCATCACACAACGCATTGTGACTGATGCCAAACAACGCAAGTGTGAAAGCAGCCTAAAGGCCGCTTTACACGCTATGACATCCATCGCTCAAGCAATGTTGTTGAGGTCACGGAATGTTCCGGCCGCTCATCTCCGCCCCTCCGCTTCTATTGGGCGGCCGCTTGGTGATGTCGCTGTGACGCCGGACGAACCGCCCCCTTAGAAAGGAGGCAGTTCGCCGGTCACAGCGCCGCCGCAGGACAGGTAAGTAGTGTGACGGGTCTGAGCGATGTTGTGCGCCACGGGCACGATTTTCCCATGTCACACAGCCGATGGGTAAGGGTACGCTTGCTAGCGATATCGGTAATGATATCGCTGCATGTATAGCGGCCTTAAGTCTAGAGTTGAGCGCGGTTCGCGGTTCGAGGTTCTCCAGTTCGTGGTTCGAGTGATTTTTGGGGGTGTTCTAGATAGAACTAGAACTCGAGCTTTTTGCTAAAGCTCGATAGTTCTAGATACGTTTGAGAACGGTTCTAGCAGCAAAAAGCAGGGCTTTTTACAGCTACAGTGTGCAGGAGCCATCGCTGACAGCCTGCTAGAAGCTGGTAACCAAGATAAACATCGGGTATCCAAGCAAAGCGCTTTGGTTAGCAACCCGATGTTTATCCTAGTTACGTGCAGGAAGCCCACACTTCCCCGCTCAGCTCGCTCCGCCCCCTCCTGCACGCGGCATGTACACATACATACATACATACTCCTCTGATTTCTGTCGCATGTGCCATGACACATGCGACAGAAAATTCCTCCCCAGGCCCTGCCAGGTCACCCCCTATAACCCCACCGGTGTTCCCCGGTGTCCCACAGTACCTATGCAGCGTTGATCCCCCCACGGCCCTCTCCTTCACAATAGACGCTGCCGCATGCACAGAGCGGCTGTCAGCTCAGCTTCCTGTGTTCAGACACAGTGAGTGGTGGTTATGCATCTGTAAGCTAAACGGGCGGCACGGTGGCTCAGTGGTTAGCACTGCAGTCTTGCAGCGCTGAGGTCCTTGGTTCAATTTTCACCAAGGACACCATCTGCAAGGAGTTTGTATGTTCTCCCCGTGTTTGCGTGGGTTTCCTCCGGGTATTCCGGTTTCCTCCCACACTCCAAAGACATACAGCGCTATGGAATTAATAACGCTATACAAATGAATAAATTATTATTATTACTGCAATGCCCTGCTCATGAGGTAAGGAACATAATTGATCAGGAGAGCTATATACTACATTTCCAAATGGAGGGATTTGCTTTTATAGTTTCCCTGCTGAACGACTACCAAACATGAGAGTCCGTTATACGCCACAAGAAAACACATCTAAATAGCGAGCTCTGTTGTTAAGTATTCATTCAGCTGGATAACTGGACTTAAAGGGGTATTCCATCTCCAAGATCCTATCCCCAATATATAGTAGGTGGAATAGCAATAATATCAGCAAATACCAATATTTGGAAATGTAGAATAGTTCTCCTGATTAGGCATGCCCTTACCTCATGAGCAGGGCATTGCAGCTTTGGTAGCAACCATTACGACATGGACTCTGCTGCTGTGGACCCGGGGAGAGTGAGTGCAGATTCATTGCACCCACACTCCTCACATGAAGGGTCCGCACTCCTAGAAAATGGGGGATACGTTCCCTGAGTGTCTCCCCCCCATATTCCAGACAGTCCAGAGTCGTCGTGGGACCCCTTTATTTTTTTCTTACAATAAATTGGTGAAAGAGGAAATGTTTTGGGGACTGTTTTTTCAAATAAATTTCTTTTGTCGATTTTTTTTTGTTAGTACTGACAGTTTATGATGTTGGGTATCTAATAGACACCATGACATCACAAACTGCTGGGCTTGATCTCAGGTGACTTTACAGCTAGTATCAACCCGATTTATTACCCCGTTTGCCACTGCACCAGGGCACGGGATGAGCTGGGGTGAAGCGCCAGGATTGGCGCATCTAGTGGATGCGCCACGTCTGGGGTGCCTGCGGCCTGCTATTTTTAGGCTGTGAAGGCCCAATAACTATTGACCTTGCCACCCTGAGAATACCAGACCACAGCTGTCCGCTTTACCTTGGCTGGTGATCCAATTTGGGGGGGACCCTACTTTTTTTCTGTAATTATTAATATTTATAAAATAATTATAAAAAAAGAGCCTGAGGGGACCTCCACATTGGATCCCCAACCACGGTAAAGCTGCCAGCTGTGATTTTCAGGCTACAGCAATCTGCTTTACCCTAGCTGGCTATCAAAAATGGGGGGATCCAACGTCATTTTTTTTTTAACTATTTTTTAAATAGAAAAAATTAATGGGCTTCCCTGTATTTTGATTGCCAACCAAGGTAACGGCAGGCAGATGTGGGTGGCAACCCATAGCTGTCTGCTTTATCTGTGCTGAGAATCAAAAATACCGCGGAGCGCTACATCATTTTTTTTAAAGATTTATTTTTACAGCACTGTGATGTTTAGCAATCAAAATACAGGGAAGCCCATTTTGTTTTTAGTTATTTAAATAAATAATTTAAAAAAATATATATGGGCTCCCGCTGCATTTTTTGTATTGCTAGCTAAGGGTAATCCAAGCAGCTACTGGCTGCTAACCCCCACTGCTTGGTGTTACCTTCACTGGCAATGGAAAATCCAGGGAAGCATTTTTTATTTTTTTTGCCAAAAAACTACAAAAAAGGACGTGAGCTTCGCCATATTTTTGTATGCTAGCCAGGTATAGCAGGCAGGTGCTGGAAGAGTTGGATACAGCGCCAGAAGATGGCGCTTCTATGAAAATGCCATTTTCTGAAGCGGCTGCAGACTGCAATTCGCAGCAGTGGGGCCCAGAAAGCTCAGGCCAACCTGTGCTGCAGATTCCAATCCCCAGCTGCCTAGTTGTACCTGGCTGGACACAAAAATGGGACGAAGCCTACGTCATTTGTTCTCTAGTTATTTCATGAAATAATTATTTCACTTATTTCATGAAATAATTAAAAAATAAATGACGTGGGCTTCGTCCCATTTTTGTGTCCAGCCAGGTACAACTAGGCAGCTGGGGATTCGCCTCTGCTGCGAATTTCAGTCCGCAGTCGTCACAGAAAATGGCGCTCTCATAGAAGCGCCATCATCTGGCGCTGTATCCAACTCTTCCAACAGCCCTGGAGCCGGGTGGCTTGTTGGATAATCATGAGTTAATACTGGCTTTGTTTTACTAGCCAGTATTAAGCCAGAGATCCTTAATGTCAGGCACGTTTGACCCGGCCATTAAGAATCTCCAATAAAGGGTTAAAAAAAGACCCCACACAGAGAAAAAATACTTTAATAGAAATAAATACACAGACACATTAGAGACTCCATCTTTATTACCCCCTGTCAGCCCTCCACGATCCATGGTCTTCTATCTTTCTCGTTCAACAAATGCAGCTCTGCTACATCACTGCTGCATGGGGGAAGACGCTGCTTCCCGTGGAGCCTTCACTCCGTGAAAGCTCCACGGGAAGCAGCATGCAGCCTTCACTCCGTGAGAGATCAGTGCTGCTAGCGGTAACAGCAGTAATGCTGACAGATGCGTTACCATAGCAACGGTGCTCCCGGAGCCTCGGTTAGCGGTGACGTCACCGCTAACTGCGTTGCTATGGCAACGGTGATCTCCGTTAATGACCAGCTGTGTCAGCCGGTCCCTAACGGAACGGGGAGTCGACCGTGTGCTAGAGCATGTCGCCGGTACATGGCGATACACAAATGTGCACCGTGTACCGGAGAGATGCACTCGCAGGTCCTACATGACGCGTCATAGCCATGTCACAAGTCTGTAGCCAATGAGATAATAGCCACGTGACTGGTCACATGGCTATTTTGACGTCATGATAGGTCCTGCATCACTGCTGGCAGTGCTGGTCACCGGGAGGATTCAGCGATCATCGGATGGAATAGCGGCAGGAGACAGAGTGCAGTAGGGATCGCGGGGACCGGTAAGTGTTATGGCAATGTTTATTAACTGTTTGTGTACATTTATCATGCATTTTTATGTGTTTGTGATTGCCTCCCATTCTTTCCTATTGGTTCGAGTTCGGTTCGTCGAACGTTCGACGAACCGAACTCGAACGAGACCTCCGTTCGGTGAACCGAACTCGAGCCGAACCACGGCCGGTTCACTCATCTCTACTTAAGTCACCCATCCTCACTCTGTAAGTTCTTCAGTTAGAACAAATATGCATTTTATTGGAGCTGTAGGAAATTCAGTAAATGTAAGTATTTTAAATTTAGATTGATGCAATTAAAATACAAATCTTCTATGTGTCACCCCAATTAGTATTTTAATATCCTAACACTTCCAGAGGGTTTTTAATAGAGGGTAATATCATGGACCATAATTTAATTGCTACCCAATAGTGGTGATAATTGACAACTTATTGTGCATATAACATCACTCCTTGTACAGTGGCCATACTAATAGCATTTAGACCCACTGATCGCACCCACAGTTATTAAACCTTAATTGTAGTCAGACTGTCAGGCAGTAGTAACTTTATTGTAAGAAAACTGTAATTATATCTTTATAAATACATTATATATTTTTCTTATATGTCACAGCATCCTATTAGTGCTCTAGAGATGGGTTATCGTGCTGCCGTAATTGCACATCTGGACTATAATTAATGTGGAAAGACTACTAGTCACATCTCCATTTTGAGGAAAAATACTACAAAGAATATCAGAAAATTAATAAACCATTCAAACTTTCTCCAACTGGCATTTGAGGCTGAAACATGACTGTAAATGAACTGGTGATTACTCAATTTGAGTCATAAGGCAGACTAGAAAGTGGGTAAGAAGAGGACATCTTGTTATTTGGCTTGGGCATTTTTTAAAGAGAAAGCCAGTGAATCTTCAGGTTGAAGATTTCTATATATGTATATACTGTTGAAAGCAGTTTACATACACTATCTCAAGACACATCTGCATGTTTTTCTCACTATCTGACATGAAATAAGAATAAACCTTTCCCGTTTTAGATCAATTGGGATTACCAAAATTATTTGTATTTGCCCAATGCCAGAATAATGAAAGATAAACGGAGAAAAGAAAAACGGGTATAAGCCGCGCTAAAACCACAGAATCTAAAAGATTTTATTAAATCCCTTTTTATTTTCACAGTTCAACGCGTTTCAGAGATATATAGAAGATGGCTATATCTCTGAAACGCGTTGACCTGGGAAAATAAAAAGGGATTTAATCAAATCTTCTAGATTGTGTGGTTTTAGTGTGGCTTATACCTGTATTACTTTTCTCCGTTTATCTACTGCTACACTTCGGGGCCTCTGCTGACCACCACCTATACTTGTGCAGAAAGCGGTTGTGACTGGCACAACTCCATCAGGTGAGTGCGATTTTTAGCACTATATCTAATTCCCATACCGGGTAAGATCCTATTTGTGCTTTTTTTCCACAGTTGTATTAAGAATTATGAAAGAGAGAGAAAATGTTTTTAAGCATTTTTACTCTTTTCTGCAAAGTCAAGTGTACATACATTGGATTAGTATTTAGTACCATTGCCCTTAACCCTAGAACACGCAACCATTGAAATCTACCATAGAAAACAAGTGACCTAGCAGGCCTGCGAGGCCCCAGGTATGCATTCTAGGGTTAAACTGTATGACTTGAGTCAAATGTTTTGGATATCCTTCCACAAGCTTCTCCCAATAGTTAGTAGGAATTTGGGCCCATTCCTCCTGACAGAACTGGTGTAATTGAGCCATGTTTTAGGTCACCGTGCTCGCACCTGCCTTTTCAGCTTTGTTCATACAGTTTCAATAGGATTGAGATGAGGGCTTTCTGATGGCCACTCCAAAACATTGACTTTGTTATCCTTAAGCAACATTGTAACCAGTTTGGCAGTATGCTTTGTGGCATTGTGCATTTGGAAAACCCATTTCCTCCCAAGCTTTAAGTTCCTGGCTGATGTCTTAAGATGTTGCTTCAGTATTGCCACATAATCTTCTTTCCTCATGATGCCACCCTTTTTTCTCCCAATGTAACGATGGTCATTATGGCCAAACAGTTCAATTTTAGTTTTGTTAGACCACATGACATGTTGACAAAAATTAAGGTCTTTGTTCCTGTGTGCATTAGCAAACATTGTTCTGGATTTTTTATGTTTCTTTTGTAGTATTGGCTTCTTCCTGGTAGTGTGGCTTTTCAGCCCATGTTGATACAGTACTCGTTTCACTTTGGATTATGACAGAATCTTACCTATTTCCGCCAGCATCTTAACAAGGTCTTTTGTTTCTGTTCTTGGGTTGATATGCACATGTCTGACCAAAGCACAGTCATTGTATGATGGCTGGACATTCCCATCTTGTTTGTACTTGCGTATAATTGTTTGTACCTATGAGCGAGGCACCTTCAGGTATTTGGAAATTGCACCCAAAGATAAACCAGACTTGTGCAAGTCCACAATTCACTTCCTGAGATCTTGGCTGATTTCTTTTGACTTTCCCATAATGCTACACAAAGAAGTGTTTCAGGTGTGCATTACAATACATCCACTGGAGTGTCTTTAATTAACTCAGATATTGCCAATAAACCTATCAGAAGCTTTCAAAGACATCATATGGATTGTCCCATATTTTTTTAAAGCCACAGTACTCTTCGTGTATGTAAACTTTTGACTTTGCCGAATGTAATAAAAATGCCTTAAAACATTCTCTCTCATTATTCTGGCATTTGGTAAATAGGAATAATTTTGGTTCCTAATTGACCTAAAACAGAAAGGTTTATTCTGATTTCATGTCAGATAGTGAAGAAAACATTCATATGTGTCTATTTAAATAGTGTATGTAAACTTCTGATTTGAATTGTATATACAGTACCCTGTGAACTGTTTCCACATTTTTTCACTTTATACCCAAAGACTTATATGCATTTAATTGGATTTTCTGTGATATACTAAAACAAAATAGCAAAGATTTGTGAAGTGCAAGTGTATACCTAATTTTTTTAACATTCCTTTTTTATTTAAAATTGCATAAATATTCAACTACTTTGCCTTCTATTATAATAGGGATTTACATTACAATACAAACCTACATTAATGCCATTCATAGTAGAACATACACCAGATATACAGCCCAGATAATACATTTAGGCTAGGAACGCACTTTGCGTTTTTACCTGCGTTTTAGGTGCTTTTTAGGTCCGTTTTGGGAAGCACCTTTTTCTTGCCATAAGGCATGCGTTTTTATTTACCAGCAAAGTCTATGGAAAAATTGGATTTTCCGACCCCACTTTGCGTTTCTAAACGCTGCGTTTAATTTGCATATTTTGTGGCAAAAACCATGCGCTCAAAGAAGTAACATGTCAGTTGTTTTTGTCATTTTCGGTGCGTTTTGCTAACATTGGAGTCAATGAGAAATGTTAAAAACCAAGATTCCTTCAAATTCCTGCATTTTACCTGCTTTTTCATTGCAGAAAGCATGCGTTTTGGACTACCAAAACGCATGCTTTTTGATCATTAAAATAATGATTTCATAAGTACCTTTACACACACACACACAGTCTGACAATTTAAATTAAGGAAAATAATACTTTATTGCCATGTGTCCATAAAATATCATATTACCGCAATAATTTAATGAACATAATTTAATTTCATGATTTTTTCTATGATTATAGATTTGCTTCTTTTTTTACCATTTTTTCTAAGATTTGACTATTTAAACTTTATTAAGCAGTGTCTTTATGTTCAAAACGCAACTATCAGAACGCAGGTGGAAACACAGATAAAAAGCGCTGAAAACGCATCAAATACGCAGCAAAATCGCATGCGTTTTCAGCGCTAAATTTCAGAAAAAGGCAACTTTGGTCAAAACAATTAAGCCCAAAACGTGCGTTCTAAACTGCAAGTAGGTGAATGCAAAGTGTGTTCCTAGCCTTAAGAGAAGGTATACAAATGCATGGATTAAGTGCACACTTTCAAAATTATTTGCTATAAAGGTTGCATGTCCTTCTCTGAAGCTGTCCCTATCAGTAGATCTTGCCAGCCTCAGTTCCCCTGTGCTTATCTGATGCTGCAGAGACAAAATCTGTCAAAATTTCAAAATGGGAGAGTGCATAGTTTGGGCCAACACCTAACTTTTGCTGCTGGTCTGAATTGTCAATCAGCAAAAGAGAATCGCCCCTGACAAGCAGGAAGCTCCTGAAGAAAGATGACTAGAAGAACATATAGTGTATGTATGTATGTATGTATATGTGTGTGTGTATATATATATATATATATATATATATATATATATATATATATATATATATATATATATATATATATATATATATATATATATATATATATATATATATATATACTGTGTATATACTTTATATACTGTATATATACACACAGTATTCACGCTGTTAATGTCTGCAGTTTTTCACATTACGCCCACAAACTTAAATGTATTTCATTGGGATTTTTACTGTATGTGAAATACCAACACAAACTAGCAAGTAGTTTTGAAGTGTAGAGAAAACAATACAAGGTTTTTTAGATATTTAAACAAAATAAAAATCAGAAAAATTTGACATGCATTTGTTTTGAGCTCCATGTAGTTTTATACCACTTAATAAAATCCTGAGTGATTAACTGCCTCCAAAAGTCAACTATTTAGTCAATTGAGTTCACCTGTGTGTAATTTATACTCAGTTTAAATACAGTTCTTCTGTGAAGCCCTTGGAGGTTTGTTTGTGAATACTAGGAGAAATTTGGAAAAAAAAATCCAGCTACCTTGGTGGAAAAGATTAAAAACTAACATTTTATTCAAAACATTGTTTAAAATTGCATACACCAGGTATCAGTTTTGTAAAAAAGTGATGGGAAAAAGATGTATATAGTGGTCTATTGAACTGATCCATTGCTGAACTACAAGTGGAATAATCACACATCTAGTCTTCTCACCAAGCGGTAAGCTGGCTATGTTTTCTTTTCTTTTGTGAATACTAGGGATAAAACAGCATCTTGAAAACCAATGAACAAACCAAACAGGTCAGGGATAAAGTTGTAAAGCAGAATTAGGTTTTTTAAAATGTACCCCAAGCTCTGACCATCTCAAAAAACACTGTTCAACCCATCATCCAAAAGTGCTAGTGGTATGGCAAAACTGCAAACTTATGAAGACAAGACTGGTCACTTAAACGGACATCCCAAAAAAGAGCACTAATTAGAGACGTAGCCAAGAGGTCCCTGGTCACTCTAGAGTAGAGATGAGTGAACTTGTTCGAAAAAGATTTGCCAATCACAAACTCGGCACAAGCCTTGACTCATTCGGGTCGGGATTGGATTCATGAACACTTTTCTCAAAAATTGGCAAAGTTTGGCTTTGCAAACTCTTCATGTGTACACTATTGCAGAAACCATCCTTTCCCAGCCCCATCACAGCTAGGTCAAGTATTGTATAATCCATAAATCTGACCTTTATGAAACAGTGGCCAAAGGAAAGACATTTTTGAAAGCAAACCATGCTGGGGACACATGTGAAAAAGGTACTCTGGTCAGATGAGACCAAGATCTTTTTGGGCGAAATGAAAAATGCTATGATTGGCAGAAATGTAACACTGCACATCATCCTGAAATAACCATCCCACCATCAAAAATGGTGATGGCAGAATCATGCTGTGGGGAGGCTTTTCTTTAGCAGGGACAGAAAAGCTGGTTAGAGTTATTGGGGAGATGGACAGAGCTGAATACAGGAGAAAAATCTCTGAATTTTAAAGTGCTGCAAATATGTTAACGTTATAGAAATACAAATTATTATTATTATTATTATTATTATTAATACAAATTGGAAGAGGCTGAAAAAGATCTGAGACTGGGGCGTAGGTTCATGTTCTAAAAGAAAAATGACCCTAAATATATTGCGGGAGCTACAATGGAATGGTTTGGATAAAATCCCATTTATGTGTTTGAATGGCCCAGTCACAGTCCAGACCTACATTTAATCCCATTGAGAATCTGTGGCAAAACTTGAAAATCGCTGTTCAGAGACAATCTCATTCCAATCTCACTGAGCTTGAGCTATTTTGCAAAGAAGATTGGGCAAAAATTTTAGCCAAAAATAATTGCAGCAGGATCATTTGATGCAAAAGGTGGTCTTAGGCCCTCTGCGCACTAGAAAACTGAATTTTCTTAAGAAAATTCCGCAGGGTCTGAAAGATTACTGCACCCGCGGAAAAAAAGCATGGCAAACCGCACCCGAAAACTGCATGCGGTTTGCCACGGTTTTACCGCGGTATTGTTCGTGGTATTGCCGCGGTTTTGCCGTGTGCGGGTTGGTACGTGTGCTTTAATGCATTTAATGCAATAAAGTACATTGAAAAAAAAAAAGGGTAATTTCCTTCTGAGATAGAGAGCAGACAGATAAATAGACAGATGGAAGAATAGATAGATAGACAGAGGGATAGATAGAGGTATAGATAGTCCCTGTGAGTGCACGCTGCATTTCTCCTGAGCGTTAATGTGAGTTCACATTACTGGCCGTGGGAAATGCCCTGTGGTTACCTCTGCAGGCTCGTTGCGAGGCTGCATTCCGCCTGTGTCTGTGTCACTCGCTTCTGGATGCAAGCATCGTAGGACGTGGATTACGCCAGAGCTGTGGATTACGCCGGAGCTGTGTGATGGGAGGGGTTAATAAAGGGGTTAAAGAGGAGGCTTTTTAATGTTTTATTTAAAATAAAGGATTTTTGGGTGTGTGTGGGTTTATTCACTTTACTTACGGGTTCATCATGTAAGCTGTCTCATAGACGCTGCCATGATCAAGCCTGGAGTTAATGGCGGCGATGCGCTGCCATTAACTCGTTATTACCTGGATAGCCACCGCATCACGGCCTCTGGAAGAGCCGAGGACACTCCGGGACTGTCGCATACTGGATGTGACAGTCCTGGGGCAGCTGCGGGCTGATATTCTCGGCTGCAGGAGGAGGGGGGACATTAACCCTGCCCCCCGCCCTCCCCAGCCTGAGAATACCGGGCCGCCGCTGTGTGCTTACCTTGGCTGGAAGGTAAAAATACGGCGGAGCCAACGTGTTTTTTTTCTATATTTCCGTTTGATTTGTATGTGTATTCTTTGTCTGTGTGTGAGTGTGATGTGTGTGTTTACTCTCTGCTCCGCTCCCTCTTCCTGTAATGACATCACTTCCCTGCGGGATTTCACGATTACATTGCAGTCAATGGATTGAAATCCTGCAGGGACCTGCAGAAAAGAAGTGACATGCAATTGTTTTTGCTGCGGGAATCCCGCAGCAAGACATGCAGTTGTCAAATTCCGCATAGTGCGCACAGCATTTTTTTTTCCCATAGGTTTTGCTGGTGAATCACTGCAAA
Source organism: Anomaloglossus baeobatrachus (assembly GCF_048569485.1). NCBI lineage: Eukaryota > Metazoa > Chordata > Amphibia > Anura > Aromobatidae > Anomaloglossus > Anomaloglossus baeobatrachus. The sequence continues at coordinate 136,386,429 of NC_134353.1, forward strand.
GATGTTATGAACATTTTCTGCAGCGAAACATGTAGCAAAACCGCAGGAAATCCGCGGGAAAAACCGGTAAGTGCGCACAGGGCCTTACAAAGTATTGACTGAGGGGAGCTCAATACAAATAAAAATGTAGAAAAAATGTAGAAAAGATCACAGGGTATGAATAATTTGTCAAGGCATTATATATATATATATATATATATATATATATATATATATATATATATATATATATATATATATATATATATATATATATATATATTATATACACAATTTTGCGAGCATTACTTATTCTAATAGTTGTTTACATTACTTTCTGTCTATATTTTCAGAAATAACTGCTATAATTTCTTTCTTCAGCAGTACTTGTAAAGATTGACCAGAGCAAAGAGGAAATATATCAATCCAGAACATGGTAGAAAGTAAAGACTGTGCAGACTGTGTAATGTGAACCCATTAGTATTAATAATGTTCACACACATTGGAATTAATGTTGGTATGCTGCCTATTTTTCACCGCCTTCTCCAGATACATATAAATATTGATTCATTGGATGCTTGACAACATTAATCTTGTGCTGTGTGACATTGATTACCAATAATCTTTATTTTCAACTTCATTATGTCCATTTAGAATGACTACAAATTGACTATAATAAAGTGGCAGCGCTAGAGGCAATAATAATAATTACGATAATTTAGTGACCTGTTTGCCTGCTATTCTACTACCACTGCCAATTACTGCAGATACAGAAATCCCTGGAGATATTTTTACCCTAAAATGCTCTGTATGATCCTTAGTTACTTTACTGAATGTAATCACAAAACTATAATTGACAATGTCATTGTGGATTTATTTTAGATATAAGAAAGCATAAAAAGATAATGTATTTCCAACTATTTTACTTCTCAGTTTTGTTAGTTCACGTGGTAACTAGTAATGAGCGAATATATTCGACAGTATTCGTTACTCAAATATGAAAGTATTCACAATATATCAGAGTATTTTGGAATTTTCCTTGTGAGATTCAAGACCCCTCCCAGCATGTTGAGATTCGAGAGCCCCCTAGTAAACATGCTGGGGTTGCCTTTCAAGCACAGTAATGCTGTAGCCATCTTTGCTAGTAGCATTACTGTGATTGGGAGGCACAGTGAAAAAAAAAGACTTCCTGAGATTCCCCATGGCTGTCACACTACTTCCGGGTCCGCTCATTAGATTTCATACATATGCACTGCATTCCTCACTGACCCTATATGCCACTGTCTGTTATTGGCTGCAGTCAGACTGCAGGCATGCCGGCGTCTCTGATTGGCTGCCTTCAACGTGGCTGCATTGGTCCCCTAATGGAGTGTAAAAATAAATTAAAAAAAATGTTGCAGGGTCCCCATATATTGATACTGAGCGCAGATAAAACAGACGGCTACAGGCTACAGCTCCCAGCTGTGTGCATTATCTTGGCTGGATATCAAAATAAGAGGGACCCCAGGCATCTTATTTTTAATTATTTAAATAAATAAATATTTTTTAAAAAAAAAGCGTGTGGTGCCCCCCCTATTTTGATACTCAGCCAAGATAAAGCTGACAGCTGTGAGGCTGGTATTCTCAGGCTTGGAAGGGACATGTTTTGGGCCCCCCAGGTTAAAAATATCAGCCCAAAGCTGCCCAGAATTGTTACTTCTATTAGGCTATGTGCGCACGTTGCGTACTAGCCCTGCAGATATTTCTGCAGCGATCTGAAGAGCACATGTGCGCTTTAGATCGCTGCAGAAATGTCCGTAGTGAGCGCCGATTCCATGCGCTCTGCCTGCAGCTCCTGCCATAGACAGAGCAGGAGCTGCCGGCAAAGCGCAGGAAAGAAGTGACATGTCACTTCTTTTTGCGCAGCGCTTCGGCAGTAGCCGAAGCGCTGCGCTCTTAGACGCCACGTGCGCACGGCCCCTGCACAATCTCCATAGACTGTGCAGGGGACGCTGGACGCATGCAGTTACGCTGCGCTACAAAGCGCAGCGTAACTGCATGTTTTTACGCAACGTGCGCACATAGCCTTAAATTGTCAATCCTGGCACTTTACAATGTTAATGCTGATTGCCCTGGTGCTGTGGCAATCGGGGTAATATAAGGGGTTAATGAGAGCCATGATTTGTCAAAAATCATATCTGCCTCTAAACCCTGGATTAGCAATGGAGAACGATCTTTAAAAAAAAAATCACAGAAAAATTCTTTATTTAACCCCTTAACGACCGCAGGTAATAATATTACGTCCTAGCGGTCATGTTACTGCCCATGGCCTGCCAGCGGCAGCATGCCGCGATCGGTGCACATCTCAGCTGATTTTCACAGCTGAGATGTGTGCCTGCTGGGCACGAGCAGAATCGTTATCTGCTCGTGCCGTTTAACCCATTAATGCGCTGTCAATATGTGACTGTGCCATTTTAACGGCATCGGCAGTAAACTTTTACTTACCGCCCAATACCGGAAGTCACGTGACGTGATCACGTGGCTTTCGGTAGTTGTCATGGTAGCACAGGGTCATGTGATGACTCCTCTACTACACATGAACTACTTTCAGTTTCACTCAGCCTGCAGCCGAGTGAACCAGAAAGTGACCGTATCTGCTGTTTACAGCTGTGTAGCTGTGATCAGCAGATAGGGCAGAGCGATCGGATTGCTGATCGCTATAGCACCCTAGGGGGACTAGTAAAAATAAAAAAAAGTGAAAAAAGTTTGAAAAAATTAAAAAAACAAAAAACCAAAAAGTTCAAATCACCCCCTTTCGCCCCATTGAAAATTAAACAAAAAACTAAATAGTTTTCAAAGCCAGCTTACCCGTACACTCCTGTGTGTGGATTCCAGTATCAATCCAGAAGATAGTCCGCACGGAAACCAGAGCAGGAGTCAGTCACGGGAAATCCAAATGAAAAAACTTTATAACTCCAGCGGACAAATTTGAGGATGCAGATATATATTAAAAAATTTTCAAAGTCCAAGCAGGCTACCACTCCTAATCTCTTTCCTTCACCGCCCAGAAGTGTGGCTCCAATTTTATGGAAGTTTTTCAAAATAAAAATTTGCAAATGCAAAAAATGTTTTAATATATATCTGCATCCTCAAATTTGTCCATTGAAAATTAAAGGGTTAAAAACAAAAAAAAAATATAGCTACATTTGGTATCGCCGCGTTCAGAAATGCCCGATCTATCAAAATATAAAATCAATTAATCTAATCAGTAAATGGCGTAGCGGCAAAAAAATTCTAAACGCCAAAATGACGTTTTTTTTGTCGCCACAACTTTTGCGCAAAATGCAATAACAGGTGATCAAAATGTAGCATCTGCGCAAAAATAGTACAGTTAAAAACGTCTGCTCAAGACGCAAAAAATAAGTCATCACTGAGCCATAGATCCCAAAAAATGAGAACGCTACGGGTCACGGAATATGGCGTGAAACGTGCGCCACTTTTTTCGGACAAAGTTCCAATTTTTTTAACCCCTTATATACAAGTAAACCTATACATGTTTGGTGTCTACGAACTCGCACTGACCTGAGACATCACACCCACACATCAGTTTCACCATATAGTGAGCACAGTGAATAAAATATCTCAAAAACAATAGTGCTATCGCACTTTTTTTGCAATTTTTCTGCATTTGGAATTTTTTTGCCATTTTCCAGTACACTATATGGTAAAACTTATGGTTTAATTTAAATTACAGCTTGTTCTGCAAAAAATGAGCCCTCACATGACCATATTGACTGAAAAATAAAAAAGTTACGTCTCTCAGAAGAAGAATGGCGGAAAAAAAAAACGAAAAGCGAAAAATCGGCCGGTTGTGAAGGGGTTAAAAAAACCAACAACAAAACACACCCTCTTTTACCAATTTATTAACCCCCAAAGCACACCTGCAGGCCCGATGTAATCTACACGAACTCCCATGACGATCTCAGCTCTACTTCATCCCGAGTCTGCAGTGACTAATGCCATGTCTGATCAATGCAGACTTCAGGAAACACTGATGGCAGTAGAGGGAACTGGAGGTGAGAAGCGGTGACATCAGTCATGTCAGCAGAAGTCAAACTCGGGCTCCACGCTACTCTCAGTGAAAGTGGAATGCACTGCCAGATTGCCTTGCTGCCATTTTCTGCAATCCAGCAGTGAGTTCCACTTTCAATGAGAGCAGCAGGGAGCCCTAGTGTGACCTCCGCTGACCTTACTGATGGATTGACAGATTGCTCTGGTGCTATGTTCTGTAATCTAACAGTACAGTGATTCAGCAGCTGTGAGTCCCGGAAACCTTAAAGCAGCCTTTAAGAGTGCTTTTAACTTTTTTGGAATTCCCAGCTGTTGGGATACCTGGAGGCTGTGAATTCTGGTAACAGATTACAGCCTCCAGATAAACTCAAGGAACATTAAAGACTCTCTTAAAGGCTTTTTAAAAGCTCCTTTAAGATTTCCAGGCCTCACAGCTATGGGAAGACCTGGTGGCTGTAAGCTCTGTTACCGGAGCTCACAGCCACTGGGTCTTGTGGCAGCTGTCAATTCAATAACTTTAAGGGAACCTTTAAGGAAATCTTTAAGAGATCCATTAAGACAGATTTTAACATTCCTTGAGTTCCCAGCTGCTGGGGCATTTGCAGACTGTCAACTGTTACCAGAGTTCTGTTGGTGTCCCAACAGCTGGGAATTCCAAGAAATTTAAAGGCTCTCTTAACGGCTTCTTTAAGGTTTCTGGGCTTCCCAGCTGCCCTGAGACCCGGTAGCTGTGAGCTCCAGTAAGTTTTAGGGTACTAAAGCTCACAGCAACTGGGTCTCATGGCAGCTGTCAACCCAGTAACTTTAAAGGAGCCTTTAAGAGAGCCTATAAGTTTTTTGGAGTTTCCAGCTGTTGTGACACCTGGAGGCTGTGAACTCTGATAACAAATCACAGCCTCCATAATTCCCAGCAGCTGGGAACTCAAGAAATGTTAAAGGCTCTTTTAAAGACTCTCTTAAAGGCTTCTTTAAGGTTCCTGTGCCTCACAGCTGCCGGGAAACCTAGTGGCTATGAGCTCTGGTGACATTTAGGTTACAAGGGCTCACAGCCACAGGGTCTCGCAGCAGCTGGCAACCCAGTAACTTTAGGGGAACCTTTACAAGAGCCTTTAAGAGAACCTTTAACTTTCCTTGAGTTTCCAGCTTCTGGGACATCTGAAGGCTGTGCACTGTTACCAGAGATCACAGCCTCCAGGTGTTCCAACAGCTGGAAATTCCATGAAATTTAAAGGCTGTCTTAAGGTTTCTGGGCCTCACAGCTACCGGACTGTTGGTCTGCTGTGCTACCACATCCCACAATCAAACAGTTCGGCAATCGACCAGTAAGGACATTGGAGCTTGGGGCTGCAGTGTTACGGTTGCTACTGCACATGTGCGAGCACTGGAGACTATGTCCAGATTTCTTGCTACTGCACATGTGCAAGCGCTGGAGACTAAGTCCTATCTTGGAGCCATTGCACATGTGCGGGTGACATCATCGCTGACACAAGGTCACATGTCTCTGACACCTTCTATGCCGATTGGCTGCTGGTCATCTGCTTGTGACACGTGGTCACATGTCTCTGACACCTTCTATGCCAATTGGTCGCTGGTCATGTGCTTGTGACGCCTTGCTCGGTGATAGGCCAGCGTGATGTCATTCCTGTCGTTCTGGCAGCGGATTGGCTCTGGTGTCCTCCATCTTGGATGAGGCACAGAGTCTATATAAGACCCTGACGCACGCCGCATGGCGCTCAGTCCTCTTGGTTCATGCATGAGAGTAGACGCTCTGTGCACGTTCCTCTAGGCATCTCTCTGTCTATGCTAGGTGAGCACTACCGGCAGGGTAGCGTTCTTATAACTTACAGCTTCGGCTGCAGTCCGTATCCTTACCTCTTAGGGGAGCGGACATAGGCAGGTGCCTGAGGCACATGGTCTGGCTGGGCCTTGTGATTCTACTCGTAGGTGGACGTTGCCGCTAGGGTAACGTTCCTTATACTGCGTCTGGCAGTTGTTCGTATCCTCGCACACTAGGGGAGCGAACAGAGGTAGGAGTTTTGTGCGGCTTATGCTGCTGTCCATCTCTTTTGCACCACTAGAAGAGCGGACCTAGGCAGGTGCCATATCTAGTGGTTCGTGTCCTCGCACACTAGTGGAGCGAACGCAGGTAGGAGCTTTTTGCGTCTTACGCTGCTGTTCGTCTCTTTTGCACCACTAGAAGAGCGGACCTAGGCAGGTCCCATATCTAGTGGTTCGTGTCCTCGCACACTAGTGGAGCGAACGCAGGTAGGAGCTTTGTGCGGCTTACGCTGCTGTCCGTCTCCTGGCACCACTAGAGGAACGGACCTAGGTAGGTGCCATTTCACACTCACTGCCTTTGTCTCTGTGACTATTAACAGAGACCATTCCACACACCTTCCAAGTAAGGGAGGAATTGCCTTATTTACTAATTATATTCCTCTGTGAGTTTAACAGAGGTATTGCACTCTGCCATAGTCTGCAGCAGAGTCTTTGCACGGTGGACCCTGACTGTCTGTTACTCCTTTAGGTTTTATTATCAGACAGCCCCCCGTAACATGCAGCCTATAGCTGTATTCTTTATCTGTGCTGGGTATCAATATGTGGGGGGCCTGCAACATTTTTTTTTATTTAAATATTTATTTTTACACTTTATTACGGAAACCCAGACAGCTACTGTGAGGGCAGCCAATTAGAGACGCTAGCAGTCTGACTGCAGCCAGTCACAGACGCTGCCAAAGAGGGTGGGTGAGGGAAGCAGTGCATATGTATGAGATATAATGAGTGGACATGGAAGTATTGTGATAGCTGTGGGGAATCTTGGTAAGTCTAAGTGTCCTGCTTTAATCCCTGTAGAACTCTGACATTATTATTCCCATAAAAGAAATGAGTCAGAAATGCATTCAGGAATCTTCCCCATGCTGTTCCAATTTAGTTTCAAAACTTTTCTTTCCATTTCAGCATTTTTACAGCCTTCCCAGACTGACTTCCAAGGTCTTTTTGAAAATGATTCAAATTTCTTACTGACTTGTATTGGGTTTGTTACTCATGACGAATACATGAATAATTGAAATTATTCAGGTTGAATACTCCATACCCAAAATGTCCCCTTTTCTAATGGTAACACCAAAAATATATACGATGATATTCAGTTATTTAAAGATCCAATATTATAAATTCTAAATAAAAAATTTGTTACATCTCTAACTTAGATACAGTGTACAAATTCATGCAAAAGTGCAGGTTTATTTTACTGCTAAACCTAAGTAGGCTTTTATATTGCTCTGACTTATAGTTTTTGAGTATAGTTCTTTAGAAAAGTACAAAATTACAGCCCATTGGCTTTTCTTTTTAGTGACACTTGCTGAGAATAGTCAACTTTCTCTGTAGTAAGCTCTCATCATAGCATTGCAGCACACATACAATCCTTTCTATTTCCCCTTCTTGGTATGCCACTTTGTCCTATGCCTCTCACTCTAGTGCCTCTTTAGCTCTTCAATTTTCCATGCTATACAAAAACGTTTTGTATACCACTGAGGCTGTTAATTCTTTCTGTCCTCTCCTACCACTTCAGGCTGTAAAGTTTCCTTATCCCCACCATTCTCCCTGCTGCCTAGATGATTTTCAAACAAAATAATCTGCTGTCTGAGCAATGTGATGTCTGATATTTGAGATAGGAATCAGCTACTGGATCTATGTCTATAGAAGACAGTTTTAGTGTTGAGCAGGGAAGTAACAATTGAGGTAGCAAGGAGTGCGACCGCGACCATATGGGAGGAGGGCCAGGTGAGTTCAGCACCTACTTCAGCAAGATGTGCATCCAAGGTCCCACATGCAGTTGAGCTTTATTACGGCGCAGATCCTCGTTTAGTCTTTGAAGCTCAATACAAGCCGCCAGCCAATCAGAGGCCGGCAGCTTACGTCAGCATGCGAGGCATTGGCGTCGCATGGCAGTGACGTCATGCGTCACCATAGCAGGCACTATGATATCAGTTTGCTGGCCTCTGTGCTCTGCTGGTGATGCGTGTTGTAGGTGCAAGGCAAGGTGTATTAAATATTTTTTATGCTTTAGAGAACCGCAGAGGAACAAGGGACTTGTATAGAAGGAAGGGGCTCAGGATGAGTAACATATATACCATGATGAAAAGCATATATACCAGAGAGAGGCCTAGGATGGGGGATATGTACAGTATATTACAAAAGTAAGCATATCTCTCACATTTTTGGGATTATTTTACTATATCTTTTCATGGAATAACACTGAAGGTATGAAAGGTTGAAACAATGTAAAGTAGTCAGGGTACAACTTGTATAACAGTGTAACATTGGTGTGTCAAAATAGAGCCATTAATGTCAAAACCACTGGAAACAAAAGTGAATACACCCTTAAGTAAATTTGGCCAAATTGTGCGCAAATTGTGAATATTTTGTGTGGCCACACAAGCACTATCTTAGCTCCTTTCTGCATGGAGTTCACTAGAGCTTCACTAATTGCCACTGAAATTTGCTTCCACTTCTTTATGATGACATCACAGAACTGGTGCATGTTAGAGACTTTGCGGTCCTTCTGCTTTCGTTTGAGGATGCCCCTGGATGCTCAATAGGGTTTTTGAATTCAGCCTTGCTGATGTTGTCAAGTGCATTAACCCTTAAGGCTGCTTTACACGGTACGACCGATTGTGCAATTTCACAATCGATCGTACCCGCCCCCGTCCTTTTTGCGTCACGGGCAAATCGCTGCCAGTGTCGCACAAAGTCAGTAACCCCCGTCACACATACTTACCTCTCGTGCGACCTCGCTGTGGGCGGCGAACGTCCACTTCCTGGAGTGGGAGGGATGTTCGGCGTCACAGCGACGTCACACGGCCGCCGGCCAATGGAAGTGGAGGGGCGGAGATGAGCGGGATGTAAATATCCCGCCCACCTCCTTCCTTCACATAGCCGGCTGCGGCCGCGTGACGCAGGTGAGCTGCTGTTCATCGTTCCCGGGGTGTCACACGGAGCGGCGTGTGCTACCCCGGAAACGATGAACTACTAAATTAAACGATATTATGGAACCTAGCGAGCAGTACACGACTCACGATTTGTGAGCGATACTGTATCGCTAGGAGGTGTCACACAGGCCGGCATCGCCAGCGATGCCGGATGGGCGTCACAAAAACCATGACCCCCACGATCTATCGCACGATAGATTGTCTGGTGTAAAGCAGCCTTTACTCACAGAGCCAATTTTGACCCTAATGACCAAGCAAAATTTTTTTAAATCTGACCAATGTCACTTCATATGTTAATTAGTAAAAGTCCAGGTCTGCGTGGTTTCAATAGTATGCAGGTCCCAGACCCAAGCCCGGAATTCTCAAGTAATTCCGGCTAATGATTGGGGTCTGCCACTTGGGTAATACTCGGGTAAAACAAAAATATAAATAAAAGAATAATAAAGCAAGCGGCGTTTCATAATTAGCAAGCCTCTGGCACAGCTGTAACTGCTCCTGTGGCCGCCCATTCCCTTCTGGGGCCATGCATTAGGCTCATATATATGCACTTTTTTCCCCACCCATCGGCGTCTGTGATTGGTTGCAGTCAGATGCGCCCCCATGCTGAGGGACAGCATGTCTGATGCTTCCAATTACAGACCCTGTCTGTGGATCTATAGCGCACACTAAAAATATGTTAAAAAAAAATTAGGGCAGGGTCGTCCATATTATGATACCTAGAACAGATAAAGCATACGGCTACAGGCTGCAGCCACTAGCCGCGCACTTATCTTGGCTGTGTATCAAAACAAGAGGAACTGCATGCGGCTTTTTGTTTAAATTATTTAAATAAATAATTAAAAAACCAGCGTGCGGTCACCCCAATTTTGATACCCAGCCATGATAAAGCCCAACAGCTATGGGCTGGTATTCTCAGGTTGGGGGGACCCATGCTTATTGGACCTCCCAGCCTGAAAATAGCAACCTGCAGCCGCCCAAGATTATCGTATCCATTAGATGTGACAGCCCTGGCTCTTTATCTGGCACTTTCTTATTGCCCTGGTGTGGTGGCAATCAGGGTAATAAGAGGTTAATAACAGCCCACAGCTGCCACTAAGCCCTAGATTAGTAATGGGAGGCATCTATGAGACCCCTTCATTACTAATCTGTAAGTGAAAAGAAATAAACACAAACACCAAATAAACACCAAAGAAATACAAGACAAAAAAGCCCCCTCTTTGACACTGTAGCACAGGCTATCCCTGAAGCTCACAGTGGGCAGTCATTGTTCTATGGTTGCACGCTGTGACTTCAGATGTTGCAGAGCTGAAATCCTCTTGGGATCTCATATGGATTATATAGGACCTGCAGGAGTGTTTTGGAGGTTAATACAGTGTTGAAAGACGTTTCTTTTTTGTCTTTTATTTCAAATCAAAGGGAAGCAGTGAATATAAATGAGAAATATTGAGTGGCTCCGGACGAAGAATGAGCTGTCTGTAAGCAGTTACTTCCGCACAAGAGACTTAGTAAGTATGAAGCGCTTGCTGCATTCCTTCTCTCCCTTCTTCCACCATTTTAAGCACCATATTCTGGTTTCCATAGACTTATATGGGGACTGGTGTCTGGCCGGATATACGTGATCAATTCCAGGCCGGAACCAGATTTTTTTTAATCTGGTTAGATCCGCTGGTCCCGATTATCTGCAAGTCTACTCATCACTAGTCATGTCTTAAAGAGATATTGGCTTTGTTCTTTATAACAACCAAACATAGTTCAGCTTTAATGATTTTTAACAACTCTGAAAAATTAAAGCTACATTGTTGTTGGTTGTTATTTCATGCTACATTTTTTGGTGGAGGATAAGGATTATACATATTTACGCAGGGTGATAAGATAAGACTAACCTACGCATAATACGATTTATTTTCATGTCTGCCTCCATTTTACAAGTAAATCACTGTGAAGTTTGGAAGAATAGGTATAGTCAGCTGTGCATGGAAAAGAGCAAGGAGCCAGGAGAAGAAGCAAGATGATATGGGGAACTATAGTTTAGAGTATTCACATGAACACAGTGACAGCTTTACAATGAGTAAATTACATTTACAGTATATAGATTTACTAGAGTCAAAATAGAATAAACTATCCAATGAGTATCTGAAGGCATATTTAGTAATTATTAGGCTGCAGGGAGTTTAAAAAAACAAACAAACAAAAAAATTCTGGTATTTCCGGGATAACCCCATTTGTGTCAATTTTTGCTGTAGATTTTCATATTGGATTTCACCCTCTGCAATTGATCATCAGTGATGTCCATTTAAGGTTCTGGTTGGGTCTGTGCTCTAGTGAGCATGGGTTGGCTCTTAATTCAGATAGCTGATCAATAGGATGTCACTACAATATTCTTTGTAATGCACAGTGACAGTGCGCTCCCTCAACATCTCCAATGAAAAGTGAGGAACCAGGAAGAGAGTGCACTCTCAGTGCACATTGTAAGGAGAAAACCTGGTGACAAGATCCTTCTCAGCATACATCAGAATTGACAGCCGATGTATACACAGAAGAGTAGAACCTAGCCCAGCTCCTGAAACCGACCTCACTGATGACACTTTCTTTCAGTGTGTGGACAGTAGCTTCCACAGTGACCGCAGCCTCTGCTCCCTTATGACATCTCAGTTGAGTTTCCCAACATGCACTGTGGATTCTAAAATGAAGCATCATCCAATAGGATGGTGGTAAAAAAAAATGCAGTCATAGAGGAAATGGTAATGGTTCTTTAATTAAAGGGAACCAATCACCAAGATTTTCATATATAACCTAAAGCCAGTGCTATACTGGCACTATCAGGCTGATTCTCTATATACATTTAATGGTCAGGTTGGATGCATAGGTTTTGAAATCCAAGAAAATAAAGTTTATAAAATCAGCAGCTTCTTGAGTGATAGCAGCTGAGGTAATATATGAGGGGTATGTATAGTTATTTCCTCCCTCTGTTAGAATTAGCATAAGTATGATACAATCAACCTAGCAGGACCTGTGGTGAGGTCATACCCATATGACAAGAAGGGGCGGGGCCTCAGCTAACAGAAACATGTTGCTTGTGGTATCAGCTTTGTTGGGTGAGGCCCCGCTCCTTCTGGTTACATGGGTATGACCTCAGCACAGGTTCTGCTAGGTTGATTGTATAAGAGAGGGGATAACTATGCTGCTGTCACTGAAGAAGCTGCTGATTTTATAAACTTTACTTTCTTGGATTTCAAAACCTATACATCTGAGCTGACCACTTAAAGTATGTATAGAATCAGCCTGATAGTGCCAGTATAGCACTGGATTTAGGTTGTATACGAAAATCCTGGTGATTGGTTCCCTTTTAAGGTGTAATAGAAAAGCAATTATAATATTATATTAAACAGACATTTAGGGTTAAATCAATGTTAGTTTTGGCCCACATTTAACATGTTCTGCATTACCTTAAAAGCACAGGTACAATATAGCATTTATTGTTTACGCTCAAATATGGTATTTATTGTTTTTCTTTTAGATTGTGATTTGTGATCAGTTGTTAACTTATTTAGGACAAACTTTATTATCAAAATATTAAATAAATTGTACTATATACATAAATAGAAGTGAAAAAAACAACTATTTTTAAGCAAATTTATAATTTATGAACATGTTATTAAAGGGAGAGTTAAGCTGTATTCCGTCATAAATTATGACTTTTACAATGAAAGAACAGCTGTGATTTTAATTTCTCTTTACTGCATGTGTATATATTGTAAGACCCTCTTTAGATTTTGTTTAGCCATCAATGAGAAAGATGAAACATAGCATTTTATTCTGCCATGTAAGCAAGGCAGTATTCTGAATCGAAGACCTATTTGGTTGGAACGATAGCTGCATGAATTATGCAAGAGCACTATGCTCTGCCTCTGAAACAAAAGAGATACTGGTTGTGGTGATCCAATGCAATATAACATGAAACAGAAGTTGGAGTTGGAGTGTAAATGATAACATTGGCTCAAAAGCAATGGCCACTGCTGTATTTATTCACTGATAAAGCTCTATATGAGGAAACATCTCTGACAAAGTATGACGTTTTTAATCACCAACAACAAAAATGATGTCCCACCAGCCCACCGAAGGATTTTGATCTGTTAAATTTACATTCATTATCTACTCAGGTTTTTATTATGAAGTCCAACATTTCTTATTTAAAGTAGATAAATTGGATGTGGAATTGTAAGATCATTTCTCTAAATAAACCACAACCTGTTGCTGTGATACCATGACAGGTAAATGTCAGACTTTAGCAATAGCTTAAAAATGCAAAAGCAGAAGAGGTTATTTAATCTTCCAAAAGTCAATTTGTGTAGATTAGCTTAAAGGGAACCTGTCAGGTGCAATATGCACTGTGAGGTAGCGGCATTGCTTTGGCAAAAACGTGAGGCAGCAGCGTGTTCACACCAACAGTCTATTTATTGCAGCATAAATAGATCCAATTTCCAACAATCAAAGTCTCTTTCGGATCACAGCCGGTGCATATAGACAAATCCTTGGTATAAAAAGTCTTGTTACCTTAGGACCCCGTTAACCGCAGGGGTCTTGTTAAAGTTCTCCTAGGCTCACACTCTTGGCCTGTGTTCACTCCACACAGAACCAGCTCAGCTCACACAGCATGTGGTAGCTTCATCAACCCTGGCTCTCAACTGAGACACACCCTGATGTGCTCTGCCAGATTTAAACTGAAATGCTGGACATGAGGATTGCTACAAAACCTGGACTCGGAGGAGGGATCTGTCTCCCTGTTACCCTTTGTGCTATAGTCCCCGTAATAGCTATAGCAAACTCAGAGGGTTTCCAGACACATTCTGGGGGACACATAGCGGTCTTCAAATATTACCCCTGTCACTGTCTCACAGCACCCAAAGCCACGAGCAGTTCTGGGTGCATATTGCTGATCCCTGCCTAAGGCTATGTGCGCACATTGCGTAATTGCATGCAGTTACACTGCAATCTGCACCGCAGCATAACTGCATGCATCCTGCGTCCCCTGCACAATCTATGGAGATTGTGCAGGAGATGTGCGCACGTGGCGTATTAGAGCAGCGCTTCGGCTGCTGCCCGAAGCGTGCGTTCTAATTAGTGACATGTCACTTATTCCATACGCTCTGCATGCAGCTCCCGCTCTGTCTATGGGAGGGACTGCACTCAGAGCGCATGGAATCGGCTTTTTTTTTTTCATTACGGACTCTTTCTGCAGCGATTTGAAGCACACGTGTGCTCTTTAAATCGCTGCAGAAATTTCTGCAGGGCCAATACGCAACGTGCGCACATAGCCTTACTGTCCCTGTATTCACTTGCAAAAGGTCCGTGGAGCCTCTGTTAGGAGTCTTGACACGGAATATAGCCAGATATCTCTCCGGGAAGGACCTAGCCAAGGAGTGGCTCTTTTTAGGAGACCACCATAACCACCATATTAAGTGGCCCTTTTAGTCAATATCCAACTCTTGACAAGTTTAAAGATATGATAAGGGAAATACCAAGACCAGGTATCCATTCACAGACAGCTGTTTCAGGGTATTGCCCGTCATCAGTGTGGAGAAGAATTCTGGCCATGTGGGAGCAGTGATTGGTTTGTCCTGTATACACTAGCATAGATAAAGATATCTTTAGAAAAAACATTTCAAAAGATCTTATACAATATGCTAATAAGTGAGGGCAGTAGCCCCAAGGATGTGCCTTCCCTTGCAGGTCGCTCCCATTAGCATGTTAGTTCACCCCTGTGGGCGTGCTAACATGCTATTGAATATAGAAAAAACAAAAAGCCAGCACCAAATGTGCACTTCAGCACTAAACATTCCAAACTGTACTTATTATAAAAATTTTGAGATTTTTGGCAAAAAATTGCAATTTCTTGAGCTGCCTCGCCACGTCACGGCAAATCTCATTTGAGGCAGTCCTACACTAAAATATTTTTATAAAATGTGCCATACGGCCTCACATATGAATGGTAGAACTGCTCTCAGCAGCACTCACCTGGTCTATTTCAATCCCGTACCCATGACTGAGTCATGGCTGTGGGCGGGACAGGTCCAAGCAAATGCTGCATGAAGTAAAAAGCCTGTGGACAAGGCCTGATGACTTAATGTGAACAGTCACCAACCGCCAAAATCAAGACAGATGGCATACATCCCAAATTGGGGTGCATAGCAAGGTGGAGGTCAACCACCGACCAATTCAATGAAGAAAAAACAAAAAGCCAGCACCAAATGTGCACTTCAGCACTAAACATTCCAAACTGTACTTATTATAAAAATTTTGAGATTTTTGGCAAAAAATTGCAATTTCTTGAGCTGCCTCGCCACGTCACGGCAAATCTCATTTGAGGCAGTCCTACACTAAAATATTTTTATAAAATGTGCCATACGGCCTCACATATGAATGGTAGAACTGCTCTCAGCAGCACTCACCTGGTCTATTTCAATCCCGTACCCATGACTGAGTCATGGCTGTCTAGATTTTGGCGGTTGGTGACTGTTCACATTGAGTCATCAGGCTTTGTCCACAGGCTATTTACTTCATGCAGCATTTGCTTGGACCTGTCCCGCCCACAGCCATGACTCAGTCATGGGTACGGGATTGAAATAGACCAGGTGAGTGCTGCTGAGAGCAGTTCTACTATTCATATGTGAGGCCGTATGGCACATTTTATAAAAATATTTTAGTGTAGGACTGCCTCTAATGAGATTTGCCGTGACGTGGCGAGGCAGCTCAAGAAATTGCAATTTTTTGCCAAAAATCTCAAAATTTTTATAATAAGTACAGTTTGGAATGTTTAGTGCTGAAGTGCACATTTGGTGCTGGCTTTTTGTTTTTTCTTCATTGAATTGGTCGGTGGTTGACCTCCACCTTGCTATGCACCCCAATTTGGGATGTATTCCATCTGTCTAGATTTTGGCGGTTGGTGACTGTTCACATTGAGTCATCAGGCTTTGTCCACAGGCTATTTACTTCATGCAGCATTTGCTTGGACCTGTCCCGCCCACAGCCATGACTCAGTCATGGGTACGGGATTGAAATAGACCAGGTGAGTGCTGCTGAGAGCAGTTCTACTATTCATATGTGAGGCCGTATGGCACATTTTATAAAAATATTTTAGTGTAGGACTGCCTCTAATGAGATTTGCCGTGACGTGGCGAGGCAGCTCAAGAAATTGCAATTTTTTGCCAAAAATCTCAAAATTTTTATAATAAGTACAGTTTGGAATGTTTAGTGCTGAAGTGCACATTTGGTGCTGGCTTTTTGTTTTTTCTTCATTGAATTGGTCGGTGGTTGACCTCCACCTTGCTATGCACCCCAATTTGGGATGTATTCCATCTGTCTAGATTTTGGCGGTTGGTGACTGTTCACATTGAGTCATCAGGCTTTGTCCACAGGCTATTTACTTCATGCAGCATTTGCTTGGACCTGTCCCGCCCACAGCCATGACTCAGTCATGGGTACGGGATTGAAATAGACCAGGTGAGTGCTGCTGAGAGCAGTTCTACTATTCATATGTGAGGCCGTATGGCACATTTTATAAAAATATTTTAGTGTAGGACTGCCTCTAATGAGATTTGCCGTGACGTGGCGAGGCAGCTCAAGAAATTGCAATTTTTTGCCAAAAATCTCAAAATTTTTATAATAAGTACAGTTTGGAATGTTTAGTGCTGAAGTGCACATTTGGTGCTGGCTTTTTGTTTTTTCTTCATTGAATTGGTCGGTGGTTGACCTCCACCTTGCTATGCACCCCAATTTGGGATGTATTCCATCTGTCTAGATTTTGGCGGTTGGTGACTGTTCACATTGAGTCATCAGGCTTTGTCCACAGGCTATTTACTTCATGCAGCACTTGCTTGGACCTGTCCCGCCCACAGCCATGACTCAGTCATGGGTACGGGATTGAAATAGACCAGGTGAGTGCTGCTGAGAGCAGTTCTACTATTCATATGTGAGGCCGTATGGCACATTTTATAAAAATATTTTAGTGTAGGACTGCCTCTAATGAGATTTGCCGTGACGTGGCGAGGCAGCTCAAGAAATTGCAATTTTTTGCCAAAAATCTCAAAATTTTTATAATAAGTACAGTTTGGAATGTTTAGTGCTGAAGTGCACATTTGGTGCTGGCTTTTTGTTTTTTCTTCATTGAATTGGTCGGTGGTTGACCTCCACCTTGCTATGCACCCCAATTTGGGATGTATTCCATCTGTCTAGATTTTGGCGGTTGGTGACTGTTCACATTGAGTCATCAGGCTTTGTCCACAGGCTATTTACTTCATGCAGCATTTGCTTGGACCTGTCCCGCCCACAGCCATGACTCAGTCATGGGTACGGGATTGAAATAGACCAGGTGAGTGCTGCTGAGAGCAGTTCTACTATTCATATGTGAGGCCGTATGGCACATTTTATAAAAATATTTTAGTGTAGGACTGCCTCTAATGAGATTTGCCGTGACGTGGCGAGGCAGCTCAAGAAATTGCAATTTTTTGCCAAAAATCTCAAAATTTTTATAATAAGTACAGTTTGGAATGTTTAGTGCTGAAGTGCACATTTGGTGCTGGCTTTTTGTTTTTTCTTCATTGAATTGGTCGGTGGTTGACCTCCACCTTGCTATGCACCCCAATTTGGGATGTATTCCATCTGTCTAGATTTTGGCGGTTGGTGACTGTTCACATTGAGTCATCAGGCTTTGTCCACAGGCTATTTACTTCATGCAGCATTTGCTTGGACCTGTCCCGCCCACAGCCATGACTCAGTCATGGGTACGGGATTGAAATAGACCAGGTGAGTGCTGCTGAGAGCAGTTCTACTATTCATATGTGAGGCCGTATGGCACATTTTATAAAAATATTTTAGTGTAGGACTGCCTCTAATGAGATTTGCCGTGACGTGGCGAGGCAGCTCAAGAAATTGCAATTTTTTGCCAAAAATCTCAAAATTTTTATAATAAGTACAGTTTGGAATGTTTAGTGCTGAAGTGCACATTTGGTGCTGGCTTTTTGTTTTTTCTTCATTGAATTGGTCGGTGGTTGACCTCCACCTTGCTATGCACCCCAATTTGGGATGTATTCCATCTGTCTAGATTTTGGCGGTTGGTGACTGTTCACATTGAGTCATCAGGCTTTGTCCACAGGCTATTTACTTCATGCAGCACTTGCTTGGACCTGTCCCGCCCACAGCCATGACTCAGTCATGGGTACGGGATTGAAATAGACCAGGTGAGTGCTGCTGAGAGCAGTTCTACTATTCATATGTGAGGCCGTATGGCACATTTTATAAAAATATTTTAGTGTAGGACTGCCTCTAATGAGATTTGCCGTGACGTGGCGAGGCAGCTCAAGAAATTGCAATTTTTTGCCAAAAATCTCAAAATTTTTATAATAAGTACAGTTTGGAATGTTTAGTGCTGAAGTGCACATTTGGTGCTGGCTTTTTGTTTTTTCTTCATTGAATTGGTCGGTGGTTGACCTCCACCTTGCTATGCACCCCAATTTGGGATGTATTCCATCTGTCTAGATTTTGGCGGTTGGTGACTGTTCACATTGAGTCATCAGGCTTTGTCCACAGGCTATTTACTTCATGCAGCATTTGCTTGGACCTGTCCCGCCCACAGCCATGACTCAGTCATGGGTACGGGATTGAAATAGACCAGGTGAGTGCTGCTGAGAGCAGTTCTACTATTCATATGTGAGGCCGTATGGCACATTTTATAAAAATATTTTAGTGTAGGACTGCCTCTAATGAGATTTGCCGTGACGTGGCGAGGCAGCTCAAGAAATTGCAATTTTTTGCCAAAAATCTCAAAATTTTTATAATAAGTACAGTTTGGAATGTTTAGTGCTGAAGTGCACATTTGGTGCTGGCTTTTTGTTTTTTCCTCATTGAATTGGTCGGTGGTTGACCTCCACCTTGCTATGCACCCCAATTTGGGATGTATTCCATCTGTCTAGATTTTGGCGGTTGGTGACTGTTCACATTGAGTCATCAGGCTTTGTCCACAGGCTATTTACTTCATGCAGCATTTGCTTGGACCTGTCCCGCCCACAGCCATGACTCAGTCATGGGTACGGGATTGAAATAGACCAGGTGAGTGATGCTGAGAGCAGTTCTACTATTCATATGTGAGGCCGTATGGCACATTTTATAAAAATATTTTAGTGTAGGACTGCCTCTAATGAGATTTGCCGTGACGTGGCGAGGCAGCTCAAGAAATTGCAATTTTTTGCCAAAAATCTCAAAATTTTTATAATAAGTACAGTTTGGAATGTTTAGTGCTGAAGTGCACATTTGGTGCTGGCTTTTTGTTTTTTCTTCATTGAATTGGTCGGTGGTTGACCTCCACCTTGCTATGCACCCCAATTTGGGATGTATTCCATCTGTCTAGATTTTGGCGGTTGGTGACTGTTCACATTGAGTCATCAGGCTTTGTCCTCAGGCTATTTACTTCATGCAGCATTTGCTTGGACCTGTCCCGCCCACAGCCATGACTCAGTCATGGGTACGGGATTGAAATAGACCAGGTGAGTGCTGCTGAGAGCAGTTCTACTATTCATATGTGAGGCCGTATGGCACATTTTATAAAAATATTTTAGTGTAGGACTGCCTCTAATGAGATTTGCCGTGACGTGGCGAGGCAGCTCAAGAAATTGCAATTTTTTGCCAAAAATCTCAAAATTTTTATAATAAGTACAGTTTGGAATGTTTAGTGCTGAAGTGCACATTTGGTGCTGGCTTTTTGTTTTTTCCTCATTGAATTGGTCGGTGGTTGACCTCCACCTTGCTATGCACCCCAATTTGGGATGTATTCCATCTGTCTAGATTTTGGCGGTTGGTGACTGTTCACATTGAGTCATCAGGCTTTGTCCACAGGCTATTTACTTCATGCAGCATTTGCTTGGACCTGTCCCGCCCACAGCCATGACTCAGTCATGGGTACGGGATTGAAATAGACCAGGTGAGTGCTGCTGAGAGCAGTTCTACTATTCATATGTGAGGCCGTATGGCACATTTTATAAAAATATTTTAGTGTAGGACTGCCTCTAATGAGATTTGCCGTGACGTGGCGAGGCAGCTCAAGAAATTGCAATTTTTTGCCAATAATCTCAAAATTTTTATAATAAGTACAGTTTGGAATGTTTAGTGCTGAAGTGCACATTTGGTGCTGGCTTTTTGTTTTTTCTTCATTGAATTGGTCGGTGGTTGACCTCCACCTTGCTATGCACCCCAATTTGGGATGTATTCCATCTGTCTAGATTTTGGCGGTTGGTGACTGTTCACATTGAGTCATCAGGCTTTGTCCACAGGCTATTTACTTCATGCAGCATTTGCTTGGACCTGTCCCGCCCACAGCCATGACTCAGTCATGGGTACGGGATTGAAATAGACCAGGTGAGTGCTGCTGAGAGCAGTTCTACTATTCATATGTGAGGCCGTATGGCACATTTTATAAAAATATTTTAGTGTAGGACTGCCTCTAATGAGATTTGCCGTGACGTGGCGAGGCAGCTCAAGAAATTGCAATTTTTTGCCAAAAATCTCAAAATTTTTATAATAAGTACAGTTTGGAATGTTTAGTGCTGAAGTGCACATTTGGTGCTGGCTTTTTGTTTTTTCTTCATTGAATTGGTCGGTGGTTGACCTCCACCTTGCTATGCACCCCAATTTGGGATGTATTCCATCTGTCTAGATTTTGGCGGTTGGTGACTGTTCACATTGAGTCATCAGGCTTTGTCCACAGGCTATTTACTTCATGCAGCATTTGCTTGGACCTGTCCCGCCCACAGCCATGACTCAGTCATGGGTACGGGATTGAAATAGACCAGGTGAGTGCTGCTGAGAGCAGTTCTACTATTCATATGTGAGGCCGTATGGCACATTTTATAAAAATATTTTAGTGTAGGACTGCCTCTAATGAGATTTGCCGTGACGTGGCGAGGCAGCTCAAGAAATTGCAATTTTTTGCCAAAAATCTCAAAATTTTTATAATAAGTACAGTTTGGAATGTTTAGTGCTGAAGTGCACATTTGGTGCTGGCTTTTTGTTTTTTCTTCATTGAATTGGTCGGTGGTTGACCTCCACCTTGCTATGCACCCCAATTTGGGATGTATTCCATCTGTCTAGATTTTGGCGGTTGGTGACTGTTCACATTGAGTCATCAGGCTTTGTCCACAGGCTATTTACTTCATGCAGCATTTGCTTGGACCTGTCCCGCCCACAGCCATGACTCAGTCATGGGTACGGGATTGAAATAGACCAGGTGAGTGCTGCTGAGAGCAGTTCTACTATTCATATGTGAGGCCGTATGGCACATTTTATAAAAATATTTTAGTGTAGGACTGCCTCTAATGAGATTTGCCGTGACGTGGCGAGGCAGCTCAAGAAATTGCAATTTTTTGCCAAAAATCTCAAAATTTTTATAATAAGTACAGTTTGGAATGTTTAGTGCTGAAGTGCACATTTGGTGCTGGCTTTTTGTTTTTTCTTCATTGAATTGGTCGGTGGTTGACCTCCACCTTGCTATGCACCCCAATTTGGGATGTATTCCATCTGTCTAGATTTTGGCGGTTGGTGACTGTTCACATTGAGTCATCAGGCTTTGTCCACAGGCTATTTACTTCATGCAGCATTTGCTTGGACCTGGCCCGCCCACAGCCATGACTCAGTCATGGGTACGGGATTGAAAGAGACCAGGTGAGTGCTGCTGAGAGCAGTTCTACTATTCATATGTGAGGCCGTATGGCACATTTTATAAAAATATTTTAGTGTAGGACTGCCTCTAATGAGATTTGCCGTGACGTGGCGAGGCAGCTCAAGAAATTGCAATTTTTTGCCAAAAATCTCAAAATTTTTATAATAAGTACAGTTTGGAATGTTTAGTGCTGAAGTGCACATTTGGTGCTGGCTTTTTGTTTTTTCTTCATTGAATTGGTCGGTGGTTGACCTCCACCTTGCTATGCACCCCAATTTGGGATGTATTCCATCTGTCTAGATTTTGGCGGTTGGTGACTGTTCACATTGAGTCATCAGGCTTTGTCCACAGGCTATTTACTTCATGCAGCATTTGCTTGGACCTGTCCCGCCCACAGCCATGACTCAGTCATGGGTACGGGATTGAAATAGACCAGGTGAGTGCTGCTGAGAGCAGTTCTACTATTCATATGTGAGGCCGTATGGCACATTTTATAAAAATATTTTAGTGTAGGACTGCCTCTAATGAGATTTGCCGTGACGTGGCGAGGCAGCTCAAGAAATTGCAATTTTTTGCCAAAAATCTCAAAATTTTTATAATAAGTACAGTTTGGAATGTTTAGTGCTGAAGTGCACATTTGGTGCTGGCTTTTTGTTTTTTCCTCATTGAATTGGTCGGTGGTTGACCTCCACCTTGCTATGCACCCCAATTTGGGATGTATTCCATCTGTCTAGATTTTGGCGGTTGGTGACTGTTCACATTGAGTCATCAGGCTTTGTCCACAGGCTATTTACTTCATGCAGCATTTGCTTGGACCTGTCCCGCCCACAGCCATGACTCAGTCATGGGTACGGGATTGAAATAGACCAGGTGAGTGCTGCTGAGAGCAGTTCTACTATTCATATGTGAGGCCGTATGGCACATTTTATAAAAATATTTTAGTGTAGGACTGCCTCTAATGAGATTTGCCGTGACGTGGCGAGGCAGCTCAAGAAATTGCAATTTTTTGCCAAAAATCTCAAAATTTTTATAATAAGTACAGTTTGGAATGTTTAGTGCTGAAGTGCACATTTGGTGCTGGCTTTTTGTTTTTTCTTCATTGAATTGGTCGGTGGTTGACCTCCACCTTGCTATGCACCCCAATTTGGGATGTATTCCATCTGTCTAGATTTTGGCGGTTGGTGACTGTTCACATTGAGTCATCAGGCTTTGTCCACAGGCTATTTACTTCATGCAGCATTTGCTTGGACCTGTCCCGCCCACAGCCATGACTCAGTCATGGGTACGGGATTGAAATAGACCAGGTGAGTGCTGCTGAGAGCAGTTCTACTATTCATATGTGAGGCCGTATGGCACATTTTATAAAAATATTTTAGTGTAGGACTGCCTCTAATGAGATTTGCCGTGACGTGGCGAGGCAGCTCAAGAAATTGCAATTTTTTGCCAAAAATCTCAAAATTTTTATAATAAGTACAGTTTGGAATGTTTAGTGCTGAAGTGCACATTTGGTGCTGGCTTTTTGTTTTTTCTTCATTGAATTGGTCGGTGGTTGACCTCCACCTTGCTATGCACCCCAATTTGGGATGTATTCCATCTGTCTAGATTTTGGCGGTTGGTGACTGTTCACATTGAGTCATCAGGCTTTGTCCACAGGCTATTTACTTCATGCAGCATTTGCTTGGACCTGTCCCGCCCACAGCCATGACTCAGTCATGGGTACGGGATTGAAATAGACCAGGTGAGTGCTGCTGAGAGCAGTTCTACTATTCATATGTGAGGCCGTATGGCACATTTTATAAAAATATTTTAGTGTAGGACTGCCTCTAATGAGATTTGCCGTGACGTGGCGAGGCAGCTCAAGAAATTGCAATTTTTTGCCAAAAATCTCAAAATTTTTATAATAAGTACAGTTTGGAATGTTTAGTGCTGAAGTGCACATTTGGTGCTGGCTTTTTGTTTTTTCTTCATTGAATTGGTCGGTGGTTGACCTCCACCTTGCTATGCACCCCAATTTGGGATGTATTCCATCTGTCTAGATTTTGGCGGTTGGTGACTGTTCACATTGAGTCATCAGGCTTTGTCCACAGGCTATTTACTTCATGCAGCACTTGCTTGGACCTGTCCCGCCCACAGCCATGACTCAGTCATGGGTACGGGATTGAAATAGACCAGGTGAGTGCTGCTGAGAGCAGTTCTACTATTCATATGTGAGGCCGTATGGCACATTTTATAAAAATATTTTAGTGTAGGACTGCCTCTAATGAGATTTGCCGTGACGTGGCGAGGCAGCTCAAGAAATTGCAATTTTTTGCCAAAAATCTCAAAATTTTTATAATAAGTACAGTTTGGAATGTTTAGTGCTGAAGTGCACATTTGGTGCTGGCTTTTTGTTTTTTCTTCATTGAATTGGTCGGTGGTTGACCTCCACCTTGCTATGCACCCCAATTTGGGATGTATTCCATCTGTCTAGATTTTGGCGGTTGGTGACTGTTCACATTGAGTCATCAGGCTTTGTCCACAGGCTATTTACTTCATGCAGCATTTGCTTGGACCTGTCCCGCCCACAGCCATGACTCAGTCATGGGTACGGGATTGAAATAGACCAGGTGAGTGCTGCTGAGAGCAGTTCTACTATTCATATGTGAGGCCGTATGGCACATTTTATAAAAATATTTTAGTGTAGGACTGCCTCTAATGAGATTTGCCGTGACGTGGCGAGGCAGCTCAAGAAATTGCAATTTTTTGCCAAAAATCTCAAAATTTTTATAATAAGTACAGTTTGGAATGTTTAGTGCTGAAGTGCACATTTGGTGCTGGCTTTTTGTTTTTTCCTCATTGAATTGGTCGGTGGTTGACCTCCACCTTGCTATGCACCCCAATTTGGGATGTATTCCATCTGTCTAGATTTTGGCGGTTGGTGACTGTTCACATTGAGTCATCAGGCTTTGTCCACAGGCTATTTACTTCATGCAGCATTTGCTTGGACCTGTCCCGCCCACAGCCATGACTCAGTCATGGGTACGGGATTGAAATAGACCAGGTGAGTGATGCTGAGAGCAGTTCTACTATTCATATGTGAGGCCGTATGGCACATTTTATAAAAATATTTTAGTGTAGGACTGCCTCTAATGAGATTTGCCGTGACGTGGCGAGGCAGCTCAAGAAATTGCAATTTTTTGCCAAAAATCTCAAAATTTTTATAATAAGTACAGTTTGGAATGTTTAGTGCTGAAGTGCACATTTGGTGCTGGCTTTTTGTTTTTTCTTCATTGAATTGGTCGGTGGTTGACCTCCACCTTGCTATGCACCCCAATTTGGGATGTATTCCATCTGTCTAGATTTTGGCGGTTGGTGACTGTTCACATTGAGTCATCAGGCTTTGTCCTCAGGCTATTTACTTCATGCAGCATTTGCTTGGACCTGTCCCGCCCACAGCCATGACTCAGTCATGGGTACGGGATTGAAATAGACCAGGTGAGTGCTGCTGAGAGCAGTTCTACTATTCATATGTGAGGCCGTATGGCACATTTTATAAAAATATTTTAGTGTAGGACTGCCTCTAATGAGATTTGCCGTGACGTGGCGAGGCAGCTCAAGAAATTGCAATTTTTTGCCAAAAATCTCAAAATTTTTATAATAAGTACAGTTTGGAATGTTTAGTGCTGAAGTGCACATTTGGTGCTGGCTTTTTGTTTTTTCCTCATTGAATTGGTCGGTGGTTGACCTCCACCTTGCTATGCACCCCAATTTGGGATGTATTCCATCTGTCTAGATTTTGGCGGTTGGTGACTGTTCACATTGAGTCATCAGGCTTTGTCCACAGGCTATTTACTTCATGCAGCATTTGCTTGGACCTGTCCCGCCCACAGCCATGACTCAGTCATGGGTACGGGATTGAAATAGACCAGGTGAGTGCTGCTGAGAGCAGTTCTACTATTCATATGTGAGGCCGTATGGCACATTTTATAAAAATATTTTAGTGTAGGACTGCCTCTAATGAGATTTGCCGTGACGTGGCGAGGCAGCTCAAGAAATTGCAATTTTTTGCCAAAAATCTCAAAATTTTTATAATAAGTACAGTTTGGAATGTTTAGTGCTGAAGTGCACATTTGGTGCTGGCTTTTTGTTTTTTCTTCATTGAATTGGTCGGTGGTTGACCTCCACCTTGCTATGCACCCCAATTTGGGATGTATTCCATCTGTCTAGATTTTGGCGGTTGGTGACTGTTCACATTGAGTCATCAGGCTTTGTCCACAGGCTATTTACTTCATGCAGCATTTGCTTGGACCTGTCCCGCCCACAGCCATGACTCAGTCATGGGTACGGGATTGAAATAGACCAGGTGAGTGCTGCTGAGAGCAGTTCTACTATTCATATGTGAGGCCGTATGGCACATTTTATAAAAATATTTTAGTGTAGGACTGCCTCTAATGAGATTTGCCGTGACGTGGCGAGGCAGCTCAAGAAATTGCAATTTTTTGCCAAAAATCTCAAAATTTTTATAATAAGTACAGTTTGGAATGTTTAGTGCTGAAGTGCACATTTGGTGCTGGCTTTTTGTTTTTTCTTCATTGAATTGGTCGGTGGTTGACCTCCACCTTGCTATGCACCCCAATTTGGGATGTATTCCATCTGTCTAGATTTTGGCGGTTGGTGACTGTTCACATTGAGTCATCAGGCTTTGTCCACAGGCTATTTACTTCATGCAGCATTTGCTTGGACCTGTCCCGCCCACAGCCATGACTCAGTCATGGGTACGGGATTGAAATAGACCAGGTGAGTGCTGCTGAGAGCAGTTCTACTATTCATATGTGAGGCCGTATGGCACATTTTATAAAAATATTTTAGTGTAGGACTGCCTCTAATGAGATTTGCCGTGACGTGGCGAGGCAGCTCAAGAAATTGCAATTTTTTGCCAAAAATCTCAAAATTTTTATAATAAGTACAGTTTGGAATGTTTAGTGCTGAAGTGCACATTTGGTGCTGGCTTTTTGTTTTTTCTTCATTGAATTGGTCGGTGGTTGACCTCCACCTTGCTATGCACCCCAATTTGGGATGTATTCCATCTGTCTAGATTTTGGCGGTTGGTGACTGTTCACATTGAGTCATCAGGCTTTGTCCACAGGCTATTTACTTCATGCAGCATTTGCTTGGACCTGGCCCGCCCACAGCCATGACTCAGTCATGGGTACGGGATTGAAAGAGACCAGGTGAGTGCTGCTGAGAGCAGTTCTACTATTCATATGTGAGGCCGTATGGCACATTTTATAAAAATATTTTAGTGTAGGACTGCCTCTAATGAGATTTGCCGTGACGTGGCGAGGCAGCTCAAGAAATTGCAATTTTTTGCCAAAAATCTCAAAATTTTTATAATAAGTACAGTTTGGAATGTTTAGTGCTGAAGTGCACATTTGGTGCTGGCTTTTTGTTTTTTCTTCATTGAATTGGTCGGTGGTTGACCTCCACCTTGCTATGCACCCCAATTTGGGATGTATTCCATCTGTCTAGATTTTGGCGGTTGGTGACTGTTCACATTGAGTCATCAGGCTTTGTCCACAGGCTATTTACTTCATGCAGCATTTGCTTGGACCTGTCCCGCCCACAGCCATGACTCAGTCATGGGTACGGGATTGAAATAGACCAGGTGAGTGCTGCTGAGAGCAGTTCTACTATTCATATGTGAGGCCGTATGGCACATTTTATAAAAATATTTTAGTGTAGGACTGCCTCTAATGAGATTTGCCGTGACGTGGCGAGGCAGCTCAAGAAATTGCAATTTTTTGCCAAAAATCTCAAAATTTTTATAATAAGTACAGTTTGGAATGTTTAGTGCTGAAGTGCACATTTGGTGCTGGCTTTTTGTTTTTTCTTCATTGAATTGGTCGGTGGTTGACCTCCACCTTGCTATGCACCCCAATTTGGGATGTATTCCATCTGTCTAGATTTTGGCGGTTGGTGACTGTTCACATTGAGTCATCAGGCTTTGTCCACAGGCTATTTACTTCATGCAGCATTTGCTTGGACCTGGCCCGCCCACAGCCATGACTCAGTCATGGGTACGGGATTGAAAGAGACCAGGTGAGTGCTGCTGAGAGCAGTTCTACTATTCATATGTGAGGCCGTATGGCACATTTTATAAAAATATTTTAGTGTAGGACTGCCTCTAATGAGATTTGCCGTGACGTGGCGAGGCAGCTCAAGAAATTGCAATTTTTTGCCAAAAATCTCAAAATTTTTATAATAAGTACAGTTTGGAATGTTTAGTGCTGAAGTGCACATTTGGTGCTGGCTTTTTGTTTTTTCTTCATTGAATTGGTCGGTGGTTGACCTCCACCTTGCTATGCACCCCAATTTGGGATGTATTCCATCTGTCTAGATTTTGGCGGTTGGTGACTGTTCACATTGAGTCATCAGGCTTTGTCCACAGGCTATTTACTTCATGCAGCATTTGCTTGGACCTGTCCCGCCCACAGCCATGACTCAGTCATGGGTACGGGATTGAAATAGACCAGGTGAGTGCTGCTGAGAGCAGTTCTACTATTCATATGTGAGGCCGTATGGCACATTTTATAAAAATATTTTAGTGTAGGACTGCCTCTAATGAGATTTGCCGTGACGTGGCGAGGCAGCTCAAGAAATTGCAATTTTTTGCCAAAAATCTCAAAATTTTTATAATAAGTACAGTTTGGAATGTTTAGTGCTGAAGTGCACATTTGGTGCTGGCTTTTTGTTTTTTCCTCATTGAATTGGTCGGTGGTTGACCTCCACCTTGCTATGCACCCCAATTTGGGATGTATTCCATCTGTCTAGATTTTGGCGGTTGGTGACTGTTCACATTGAGTCATCAGGCTTTGTCCACAGGCTATTTACTTCATGCAGCATTTGCTTGGACCTGTCCCGCCCACAGCCATGACTCAGTCATGGGTACGGGATTGAAATAGACCAGGTGAGTGCTGCTGAGAGCAGTTCTACTATTCATATGTGAGGCCGTATGGCACATTTTATAAAAATATTTTAGTGTAGGACTGCCTCTAATGAGATTTGCCGTGACGTGGCGAGGCAGCTCAAGAAATTGCAATTTTTTGCCAAAAATCTCAAAATTTTTATAATAAGTACAGTTTGGAATGTTTAGTGCTGAAGTGCACATTTGGTGCTGGCTTTTTGTTTTTTCTTCATTGAATTGGTCGGTGGTTGACCTCCACCTTGCTATGCACCCCAATTTGGGATGTATTCCATCTGTCTAGATTTTGGCGGTTGGTGACTGTTCACATTGAGTCATCAGGCTTTGTCCACAGGCTATTTACTTCATGCAGCATTTGCTTGGACCTGTCCCGCCCACAGCCATGACTCAGTCATGGGTACGGGATTGAAATAGACCAGGTGAGTGCTGCTGAGAGCAGTTCTACTATTCATATGTGAGGCCGTATGGCACATTTTATAAAAATATTTTAGTGTAGGACTGCCTCTAATGAGATTTGCCGTGACGTGGCGAGGCAGCTCAAGAAATTGCAATTTTTTGCCAAAAATCTCAAAATTTTTATAATAAGTACAGTTTGGAATGTTTAGTGCTGAAGTGCACATTTGGTGCTGGCTTTTTGTTTTTTCTTCATTGAATTGGTCGGTGGTTGACCTCCACCTTGCTATGCACCCCAATTTGGGATGTATTCCATCTGTCTAGATTTTGGCGGTTGGTGACTGTTCACATTGAGTCATCAGGCTTTGTCCACAGGCTATTTACTTCATGCAGCATTTGCTTGGACCTGTCCCGCCCACAGCCATGACTCAGTCATGGGTACGGGATTGAAATAGACCAGGTGAGTGCTGCTGAGAGCAGTTCTACTATTCATATGTGAGGCCGTATGGCACATTTTATAAAAATATTTTAGTGTAGGACTGCCTCTAATGAGATTTGCCGTGACGTGGCGAGGCAGCTCAAGAAATTGCAATTTTTTGCCAAAAATCTCAAAATTTTTATAATAAGTACAGTTTGGAATGTTTAGTGCTGAAGTGCACATTTGGTGCTGGCTTTTTGTTTTTTCTTCATTGAATTGGTCGGTGGTTGACCTCCACCTTGCTATGCACCCCAATTTGGGATGTATTCCATCTGTCTAGATTTTGGCGGTTGGTGACTGTTCACATTGAGTCATCAGGCTTTGTCCACAGGCTATTTACTTCATGCAG
Organism: Anomaloglossus baeobatrachus; assembly: GCF_048569485.1. Lineage (NCBI taxonomy): Eukaryota > Metazoa > Chordata > Amphibia > Anura > Aromobatidae > Anomaloglossus > Anomaloglossus baeobatrachus. The sequence continues at coordinate 136,416,336 of NC_134353.1, forward strand.
CATTTGCTTGGACCTGTCCCGCCCACAGCCATGACTCAGTCATGGGTACGGGATTGAAATAGACCAGGTGAGTGCTGCTGAGAGCAGTTCTACTATTCATATGTGAGGCCGTATGGCACATTTTATAAAAATATTTTAGTGTAGGACTGCCTCTAATGAGATTTGCCGTGACGTGGCGAGGCAGCTCAAGAAATTGCAATTTTTTGCCAAAAATCTCAAAATTTTTATAATAAGTACAGTTTGGAATGTTTAGTGCTGAAGTGCACATTTGGTGCTGGCTTTTTGTTTTTTCTTCATTGAATTGGTCGGTGGTTGACCTCCACCTTGCTATGCACCCCAATTTGGGATGTATTCCATCTGTCTAGATTTTGGCGGTTGGTGACTGTTCACATTGAGTCATCAGGCTTTGTCCACAGGCTATTTACTTCATGCAGCATTTGCTTGGACCTGTCCCGCCCACAGCCATGACTCAGTCATGGGTACGGGATTGAAATAGACCAGGTGAGTGCTGCTGAGAGCAGTTCTACTATTCATATGTGAGGCCGTATGGCACATTTTATAAAAATATTTTAGTGTAGGACTGCCTCTAATGAGATTTGCCGTGACGTGGCGAGGCAGCTCAAGAAATTGCAATTTTTTGCCAAAAATCTCAAAATTTTTATAATAAGTACAGTTTGGAATGTTTAGTGCTGAAGTGCACATTTGGTGCTGGCTTTTTGTTTTTTCTTCATTGAATTGGTCGGTGGTTGACCTCCACCTTGCTATGCACCCCAATTTGGGATGTATTCCATCTGTCTAGATTTTGGCGGTTGGTGACTGTTCACATTGAGTCATCAGGCTTTGTCCACAGGCTATTTACTTCATGCAGCATTTGCTTGGACCTGTCCCGCCCACAGCCATGACTCAGTCATGGGTACGGGATTGAAATAGACCAGGTGAGTGCTGCTGAGAGCAGTTCTACTATTCATATGTGAGGCCGTATGGCACATTTTATAAAAATATTTTAGTGTAGGACTGCCTCTAATGAGATTTGCCGTGACGTGGCGAGGCAGCTCAAGAAATTGCAATTTTTTGCCAAAAATCTCAAAATTTTTATAATAAGTACAGTTTGGAATGTTTAGTGCTGAAGTGCACATTTGGTGCTGGCTTTTTGTTTTTTCTTCATTGAATTGGTCGGTGGTTGACCTCCACCTTGCTATGCACCCCAATTTGGGATGTATTCCATCTGTCTAGATTTTGGCGGTTGGTGACTGTTCACATTGAGTCATCAGGCTTTGTCCACAGGCTATTTACTTCATGCAGCATTTGCTTGGACCTGTCCCGCCCACAGCCATGACTCAGTCATGGGTACGGGATTGAAATAGACCAGGTGAGTGCTGCTGAGAGCAGTTCTACTATTCATATGTGAGGCCGTATGGCACATTTTATAAAAATATTTTAGTGTAGGACTGCCTCTAATGAGATTTGCCGTGACGTGGCGAGGCAGCTCAAGAAATTGCAATTTTTTGCCAAAAATCTCAAAATTTTTATAATAAGTACAGTTTGGAATGTTTAGTGCTGAAGTGCACATTTGGTGCTGGCTTTTTGTTTTTTCTTCATTGAATTGGTCGGTGGTTGACCTCCACCTTGCTATGCACCCCAATTTGGGATGTATTCCATCTGTCTAGATTTTGGCGGTTGGTGACTGTTCACATTGAGTCATCAGGCTTTGTCCACAGGCTATTTACTTCATGCAGCATTTGCTTGGACCTGTCCCGCCCACAGCCATGACTCAGTCATGGGTACGGGATTGAAATAGACCAGGTGAGTGCTGCTGAGAGCAGTTCTACTATTCATATGTGAGGCCGTATGGCACATTTTATAAAAATATTTTAGTGTAGGACTGCCTCTAATGAGATTTGCCGTGACGTGGCGAGGCAGCTCAAGAAATTGCAATTTTTTGCCAAAAATCTCAAAATTTTTATAATAAGTACAGTTTGGAATGTTTAGTGCTGAAGTGCACATTTGGTGCTGGCTTTTTGTTTTTTCTTCATTGAATTGGTCGGTGGTTGACCTCCACCTTGCTATGCACCCCAATTTGCGATGTATTCCATCTGTCTAGATTTTGGCGGTTGGTGACTGTTCACATTGAGTCATCAGGCTTTGTCCACAGGCTATTTACTTCATGCAGCATTTGCTTGGACCTGTCCCGCCCACAGCCATGACTCAGTCATGGGTACGGGATTGAAATAGACCAGGTGAGTGCTGCTGAGAGCAGTTCTACTATTCATATGTGAGGCCGTATGGCACATTTTATAAAAATATTTTAGTGTAGGACTGCCTCTAATGAGATTTGCCGTGACGTGGCGAGGCAGCTCAAGAAATTGCAATTTTTTGCCAAAAATCTCAAAATTTTTATAATAAGTACAGTTTGGAATGTTTAGTGCTGAAGTGCACATTTGGTGCTGGCTTTTTGTTTTTTCTTCATTGAATTGGTCGGTGGTTGACCTCCACCTTGCTATGCACCCCAATTTGGGATGTATTCCATCTGTCTAGATTTTGGCGGTTGGTGACTGTTCACATTGAGTCATCAGGCTTTGTCCACAGGCTATTTACTTCATGCAGCATTTGCTTGGACCTGTCCCGCCCACAGCCATGACTCAGTCATGGGTACGGGATTGAAAGAGACCAGGTGAGTGCTGCTGAGAGCAGTTCTACTATTCATATGTGAGGCCGTATGGCACATTTTATAAAAATATTTTAGTGTAGGACTGCCTCTAATGAGATTTGCCGTGACGTGGCGAGGCAGCTCAAGAAATTGCAATTTTTTGCCAAAAATCTCAAAATTTTTATAATAAGTACAGTTTGGAATGTTTAGTGCTGAAGTGCACATTTGGTGCTGGCTTTTTGTTTTTTCTTCATTGAATTGGTCGGTGGTTGACCTCCACCTTGCTATGCACCCCAATTTGGGATGTATTCCATCTGTCTAGATTTTGGCGGTTGGTGACTGTTCACATTGAGTCATCAGGCTTTGTCCACAGGCTATTTACTTCATGCAGCATTTGCTTGGACCTGTCCCGCCCACAGCCATGACTCAGTCATGGGTACGGGATTGAAATAGACCAGGTGAGTGCTGCTGAGAGCAGTTCTACTATTCATATGTGAGGCCGTATGGCACATTTTATAAAAATATTTTAGTGTAGGACTGCCTCTAATGAGATTTGCCGTGACGTGGCGAGGCAGCTCAAGAAATTGCAATTTTTTGCCAAAAATCTCAAAATTTTTATAATAAGTACAGTTTGGAATGTTTAGTGCTGAAGTGCACATTTGGTGCTGGCTTTTTGTTTTTTCTTCATGCTATTGAATGTGCAGCATCAGAGGAGATCTCACTCACCTCTCCGCCACCATCGCAGCTTGATGCTGGATTTCGGCTCAGTGCACATGACTCTGGAGGTTCGGTCATGCACTACTTCAGTTTGAATCCAGAACAAGTACACCCGGCTTCATAGTGCGCATGACCCAAACTTCGGGGTCATGTGTACTGAGCTGAAATCCAGCATCAAGTGGCGATGGCGGCGGAGAGGTGAGTGAGATCTCCTCTGATGCTGCACATGATGGCACGCCCACAGGGGCGTACTAACATGCTAATGGGGGTGACGAGCAAGGGAAGCAACGCCCTTGGGGCTAGTGCCCTCCTTCATTAGCATACGGTATAAGATCTTTAGAAAAAAAAAAAATTCTAAAGATCTCTTTATCTATGCTAGTGTATACAGGGACAGTTAGGCAGGGATCAGCAATATACACCCAGAACTGCTTGTGGCTCTGGGTGCATATTGCAACTGACAGTTCCCTTTAAATAATTAGAGAGATTCAATTCTTAAGAGGTTCAAAGAAATTTGCTGCACATCAAATTTGCCGGAATGGGGTTAAAAAACAAACAAATATATATAGTCCCACATTTTTTACACCATTTAACCGACTCCTGTTCCTTCTTATTTTCCCTCATAGGGGCATACGCAAGACCCAATGGGGTCACATCTGAAGTGACGAACATTGTTGATATGCGTCACACCCACCTGACAGCAGAGAGCCTCGTCCATGGTGAGGGATAGGCCCACTGGATGACATGAGGTAGAAAGAAAAAGAAGAGGAGCTGGTCACAAGAGAAGTAGTTAGACAGTTATATGTGGGTGTGAGGAGAGGTGAGTATAAGAATTTACTGTTTTTTAAAAATTGTTTAACCTTCAAGAATCCCTTAGAATTGCTTCGTATTGACTGCTATTTTGCTGAACTCAAGCAGATAAAATTTTATTTTTAATGACTTTTTTAGCAAATTCAATAAGTTTAGAATTGATTTGCACATGTCTAACATATGGAAATTTATTATAAAAACCTTTGAAATATAATATAGCCTCCATATTGTTAAACTACGATATATGGATATATGTATCCCACGAGAGCACATATCAGGTCTCTAGTAGGTATTTACATGGTACTTATGTTTTACATGTTCTCAGCAGTACATTTTAAGATCATGAATTAGTATTAACCCAGAACTGTACATATAATATCACTGTACCCTGCATATAGAAATACCAATAATATTGTTCTATTCCCATAATTATCCTAATCACACAGCAGAGCACACATCACAGATGTCATTTCAGCAAGTGTGATAGCTAAAATTCAATTTTGAAAGTTCACTTGTATTCACTCCAGGACATATCAAACCAGGAAATGGGGCAAAAAATTCTCACCACACCACTCACCTGTCCCAGTGAGTGTCCCAGTTTGCCAGCCAGTGCTTGCTGTGTTGCCTTTGTGATCTCCACATAGCATCCCTAAATCTTTTTTATCATCTTCAAGTAGACCTTAGACATCACAAATTTTGTTTCCCTAGACTAAGATTCAAATGAATGACATCATAATGTCAGAAGTCTATTCAGGGCTGGAAGCCGAGTGCCAAGTAAACATTGTGTAAGAGGCAGCAAGAATGCCATGTGAAGACCATAAAAGGGGATGCACAAAGGATCAGGCATCACATACCAGCAGAGTGACAGGTGAGCTGTTTGCATTTTATTTTTACAGGTCCTTACAATCTAGAAAAATGGCAGCTTGCTGGTCACCATTTTTCTGAATTCACATGAAGCAAATTACATAGTAAATAGAATTATTCTATCTATTTATCTACCTCTCTACCTATCTCAGTATCTATCTATCCCTCTATCTATCCCTCTATCTATCTATCTATCTATCTATCTAGAATAAGAACACAGACAGCACACCAAGTTTCAGCATTACAGATTAGCAACGCTTTTGAAATTTGAATCAGCTAGCATTCATTGTTCATACCATTCACTGTATGGAGAAGAGAGAAAGAGAGAACCTCATTACAATAACAGCTTTTACCTCATGGGCGAAGAAGAGAAAATCTCGATGACCAAAATAACTTATACTCTTTGAGAAAGAGACTTAGGTGTCACGCCCATTTGCATTTAATACAAACAAGTTCAATCTAATAAAACATCGGCTTTCACTCACACCAATTTAAACATTTAGGCAATGTTCTCAAAGTGTGGAGCATTTCTGTATTGACTAGACACACCTACCCACACTATGTCACCACCACCATCAAAGGCTCATCTGGGGAAAAAGTGGCTGATGCATAACACTCTCCTTGACATCTCCAACATATTTGGTGGATTATTTATGCTTTGCATGAATTGACTGTCATCAGTGAACAGCACTGAGGCCCACTGGTCCTTCGTCCAACAAGAAGATGACGTCTGTGCCTGGTGGTATGGTCAAGTACTCTTGTTGGTCATCTAGCAGGAAGACCACGCTGATGTAAATGGTTTTGAATGGTCTGACATGACACTTGGGTGCCTCTCACATCCCTTAAATGTGCCTGGCTGTTTGGCTTTCATCATGCCATTCCGAAGGGCATTGTTAACAATGAAACAGTTTTCAATGTGGGATGTAGCCAAAGGACATCCACTTCTATGCCTTTCTATGACTTCTCCAATCTCTCTGTATTTCTGTTGCAACCTGCTGATGACACTTTAAGGAAAGTGGCCACTTCCATCTGAGAACATCCAGCTTGAAGCCTCCCAATGGAGAGGTACTGTTGATCAATTGTTAGGTGCCGACTTGGTCTCATGATGTCAAAGTGGGAAAATCATGATGGTGAGGACTGTTTAATTACCAATTATAATTGATCCCCTAAATTTATTGGGCCATTCATGGATCAAACACCTGTTGTGAATTTTGCCATTAAGCTCCTTGTTAAAGAACAGCAAGTTGAGCATTGAACATTGAACAGTTGAACATGTACATTCAAAAGTTTAGAGGTCACACAAAGTTCACCTGAAAGGGTTAGAGTGTATTTTAGGATCACCGTGAAATTTCACCAAAGCCAAATATCTCTAACGTTTTGTGAGTAAGTGTATTTTTATCACTGGTCAGCCTTTTGGCTAAGATCTGTAGAAAATACAGTTTTGTGTCCAGCCATCCTTGTAAAATGATGCATTATGCACTCTGGGTATGGTGCGCTCATTAGTATGCCAGGTGGCTCATATGGTATCTGGTTGAAAGTCTGAAGTGCAAAGTACCCCAGGAGTGGTGAGTGCATTATTTCACTGGGCATGAGAATATGGCACATTTTGCACTAACACTTCTTATTTCATTCTTTTAGCACACACAATAAATCCGGGCCTTCTGGCAAGGATAGGGCAATTTTTAAATTCCCAGTTGGAAGTCCCACCAGTACTATGCCAGGAATCCTTCACGTATTTATTTCAATTTTTTTTTACTTTGTGTCCTGTTACTTTTCAAGTGAGTCCTGACACTAGCATTATGTTAAGATCTGGTCCCCTCACAGGTTCCTTTTTTGACAGGGCTAGGTGGGGGGTTACTTTTATGTTCTGCTCCCACCAAACTCCAGACTTTCCTGTCTCAAGAGGAGAATCGACAGTTGAAAGTTCCCAGTTTTCACCTTGGTTGGCAGTCAAGGCAGATGCTGGAAGCTAGATTGTGCCGCCGTGGGCTTTGTCTAATGGAGGCTATTAGTCTATGACCCTCGCTGTGGCCTTCTGGGAATGGTTTTGGGGTCCCCTCTCCTGTTGGACAGGGTTTCAAGTAGACCAGCATCCTAGTGCACTTTTTGTGACATATTTAGTCACTTTTGTATGACACTCAAGTGGAGAGCATAATCTTTGGCTTCCAAAAAAAAAACTTTATTTTTTATTACTTTCCTATATGGCTTAGAATCATAAAATGATAGAATATTAGCGTTGGAATGGACCTCCTGGGACATCTAGTCCAACCCCCTGCTCAAAGCAGGATTCACTAAATCATCACAGACGGATGTCAATACAACCTCTTTTTAAAGACTTCCATTGAAGTCTCAATGGAACTCACAACCTCTCGCGGCAGCCTGTTAAACTCGTTGATCACCCTCACTGTCAAAAAGTTTTTTCTAATATCTAATCTGTGTCTCCTCCCCATCAGTTTCATCACATTGCTTCTAGTCTTTCCTTGTGAAAATGAGAAAAAAACTGATCCCTCTACAGTGTGACAGCCTTTAAAATATTTGTAGACAGCTATTAAGTCTCCTCTCAGTCTTCTCTTTTGCAAGCTAAACAATCCTAAATCCTGTAACTGTTCCTCATAAGATATGGTTTTCAGACCAGTCACCATTCTGGTCGCTCTTCTCTGAACTTTCTCTAGTTTGTTGATGTCTTTTTTAAAATGTGGTGCCTAGAACTGGAAAAACCGCATACAGTATGACCGAACCGAGTTCAAATATGCAGAAACGAAAAAACCTCAGGTTCAATTAAACATATTTCCTTTATTGATATATATTGATACAGTCTAGATCACATGAAGTCATTATCCCCCTTTACTCCTCTTTGGTCAGACCTCATCTGGAATATTGTGTCCAGTTCTAGGCACCAACGAAAAAACCTCAGGTTCAATTAAAAATATTTCCTTTATTGATATGTATTAAAATTGAAAAAACACCCAGTGGTTATAAACACACACAAGGACAGATGAGAGGAGGAGCTATATATATGGGATCCCTGTAGTGCCCTACCTGCCAACGGAGGGTGGGACACCGTAAATGTTTTGGGCGCCCCGTTCCACGTCGGCTTACTCTCATTGTGCCCTATATAGTTAGTGAATTAAGATTATAATTACACTATAGATGGTCATATATCAATGCTGGAATGTATAAAGTACAAAGTGTTGATTAATCACAATGTAAGCAAAAAATGATAACTTCCAATCAGAGAAAATCCATACAGGACAGAAAGATCATCTGCTGAGCCCCAATATAATCAAACAACTGGGACAAGAATAGTACATGGAACATGATATACAATCTGCATTAATATAATGGAGGATCACATTAATATAATGGAAAACAATAGTTTTATCAATCAGTTTCTCCTCCCCTGTCCTAATGGGATATAATATGGAAATCATACATGGATAAACTTCATCACAAAAAAGATTGCAAAGAAAACACTGCATAACCCTAATGGAACAATGTACATACATGCAATGAAGTGCTTAGTAGAGATGAGCGAACCGGTCGCGGTTCGGCTCGAGGTCGGTTCGCCGAACGGAGGTTCCGTTCGAGTTCGGTTCGTCGAACGTTCGACGAACCGAACTCGAACCGCACAGGAAACAATGGCAGGCATTCACAAACACATAAAAACACCTAGAAAACACCCTCAAAGGTGTCCAAAAGGTGACAAACAGCTCACAACACAACAAAAACACATGGGAAAGTGACAAGAACAAAATCTCATGCGAAAACAAAAGAGCGTAACGAGGAAAAAGAGGACGAGACACAGATATAGGCATGGCACGCCCTTCTAAAATCATGTAAAACACCGCAAGGTGACTCCATGCGGAGTCTCCCTTTTTTCCAAAAATTGGGCCCCACACACAACCACCCATTCAGTGGCAGCACTTGTGCCCTAGTTGTACACTTCACAGCTAGATTGGCATCAAGCACATTCAAAAATACGCCATTCTTAACCGTCCCCAGGATGACACCGAGGTAGGTAGCAAAGTCTTTGCTGAACCATGACTTGTTCATCTTGGCTCCTTTTAAAAACAATGTAAGCAAGGGTTACTCCAAGCGGAGTCTCCCTTTTTTCAAAAAATTGGGCCACACAGACACCCCATCAGTGGCAGCACTTGTGCCCTAGTTGCAAACAGGATGTTTTGATTTGCATCAAGCACATTCAAAAATACGCCATAATTAACTGTCCCCAAGATGACACCGGGGTAGATAGCAAAGTCTTTCCTGATCCCAGCTCTGTTCATCTTGGCTCCTTTTTAAAAAACACAGCAAGCAAGGGTTACTCCAAGCGGAGTCTCCCTTTTTTCAAAAAATTGGGCCACACAGACACCCCATCAGTGGCAGCACTTGTGCCCTAGTTGCAAACAGGATGTTTTGATTTGCATCAAGCACATTCCAAATCCACAAGCATTTACTCTACCCAGGATGACACAGGGGTAGTAAATTCCTTGTGGATCCATGACTTGTTCATTTTGATGAACGTTAGTCTGTCCACATTGTCACTGGACAGACGCGTGCGCTTATCTGTCAGCACACACCCAGCAGCACTGAAGATACGTTCAGAGACAACGCTGGCAGCTGGACACGACAAAATCTCCAAGGCGTAAGTGGAGAGCTCTGGCCATTTTTCAAGATTTGAAGCCCAAAATGAGCAAGGCTCCATTTGCAAAGTCATGGCATCGATGTTCATTTGGAGATACTCCTGTATCATCCTCTCCAGCCGTTGACTATGTGTTAGACTTGTTGTCTCTGTTGGCCTTGCAAAGCAGGGTCTAAAAAAATTATGAAAAGATTCCATAAAATTGCTGTTACCAGCACCAGATACAGTCCTACTGGTACAGGTAGACTGTTGAAGATGACGAGACCGTCCCATGTTTGTCAAGTTACAACTGGGAGATTCACTCCCTGCATCTGCACGGTTGTTTGGTGGAAAAGCTGAGCTAAGATCGAGTAACAGCTTCTGCTGATACTCCTGCATACGTGCATCCCTTTCTATTGCTGGAATTATGTCACAAAATTTGGACTTGTACCGGGGATCTAATAGTGTGGCAAGCCAATAGTCATCATCACTTCTAATTTTGACAATACGAGGGTCATGTTGGAGGTAGTGCAGCAAGAAAGCACTCATGTGTCTTGCGCAGCCATGTGGACCAAGTCCACGCTGTGTTTGTGGCATAGAGGTGCTAACCGTTCTTTCTTCCTCTGACATCTCCCCCAACCTCTTTCAACTGAAATTTGACCAAGGTCTCCCTCATCCGCTGAGTATTCCATGTCCATGGACAGTTCGTCCTCCATTTCTTCATGTTCTCCTGCACCTTCCTCAACATTTCGCCTGCTACCATGTGCCCTTGTTGACCCCTGTCCCCCATGGTCCCATGCCTGCCGCGTTGGTGATGATGAACGTCTGGACCTTGGTGATGTTGTTGTGTCTTGCGCATATGAATCCTCCTGTAGTTCCTCCCCTTCCTGTTGTCCCACCCCCTGACTCCGAATAGTGTTTAGCGTGTGCTCCAGCATGTTAATGACTGGAATTGTCATGCTGATAATGGCATTGTCAGCGCTAAACATATTCGTCGCCATATCGAAACTGTGCAGAAGGGTGCATAGGTCCTTGATCTGAGACCACTCCATCAGGGTGATCTGCCCCACCTCTGCATCTCGTTGGCCCAAGCTATACGTCATGACGTATTGCCCCAGGACTCGGCGGTGCTGCCACAGTCGCTGTAACATGTGGAGAGTCGAATTCCAGCGTGTCGGCACATCGCATTTCAGGCGATGAACCGGCAGGCCGAAAGACCTCTAGAGCGATGCAAGTCGCTCAGCTGCGGCGCTTGAACGGCGGAAGTGAGCAGACAGTTTTCGTGCCCTGGTCAGAAGGCCATCTAGGCCGGGATAGTGTGTTAAAAATTGCTGGACAACAAGGTTCAACACGTGAGCCATACAAGGTACGTGTGTCACCTTGCCCAGGCGAAGGGCCACACCCAGGTTTGCAGCATTGTCGCACACAGCCTTACCAGGCTGCAGGTTGAGTGGAGACAACCATTTATTAAACTCGGACCGCAGAGCTGACCACAACTCCTCAGCTGTGTGACTCTTATTCCCAAGACATGTCAAGCTAAAGACCGCCTGATGACGTTGCGCTCTGCTGCCAGCATAGTAATGAGGGGTGCGTGATTCCATCTGTGCAGTGAGAACGCTGGTGGCCTGACCAGGCAGGCTTGGGGCAAAGGTGGAGGACACAGATGAGGTGGAGGAGGCAGAAGCAGTGGCGGAACTTGGACAGACAGAGGATTTACACACAAGTCGTGGGGACGGCAAGACTTGTGCAGCAGACCCTTCACCATCTATCATCATAGTTACCCAGTTCCCAGTCAGCGACATGTAATGTCCCTGTCCAGGCTTACTGGTCCAAGTATCGGTGGTGAAATGCACCCGTTCACACACAGAGTTTCTCAAGGAAGCAGTGATGTTGTGTGCGACATGCTGGTGTAGCGCGGGCACACCTTTCTTAGAGAAGTATTGGTGACTGGGCATCTGGTACTGGGGCACAGCGACAGACATAAGGAACTCTAAAATCCTGTGTGTCCACCAGGTGGAAAGGCAGCATTTCGGTAGCCAAGAGCTTACAGAGGGATAAAGTCGACCTCTTAGCTTTGTCATGGGTCGCAGGAAATGGGCTTTTATTTGTCCACATCTGAGGGACAAGATCTGGCTGCTGTGTGTAGACGGTGTTGAGTAGGGTGTCCCTGGAAAAATGCAGGTTTGTGAGGAAAGTGCAGTCGGAGACATGATGTTGCCTTCATCCAACGTTGGTGCTATCGATGTCTGAGAGAGCTGTACACACGCACTTGTTTCCCCTTCCAAACCAACTGACGACCTACCAAGCAAACTGCCTGTTGCGGTTACAGTGGTGGAAGTTGTGCGTGGAAAACCAGGTGTGACAGCTGTCCCCACAGTCCTAGAAGATGAAGAGCGCGGGGATGCACTGTAAGGGGCCGGCGGTGGATGGTTCGCTCCGCTAGGCCGCATTGCAGCACGGTGAGCTTCCCACTGGGACATATGATAATTATTCATGTGACGATTCATGAAAGAAGTTGTCAAACTGCTGAGGTTTTGCCCTCTACTAACAGAATCACGTCAAATTTTACAGATCACATAATTTGGGCGATCTTTTGCTATGTCAAAAAAGGACCAGGCTAGGCAAGGCTTAGAGGGCATGTGACCTGCTGAGCCCCCCCGACTAGTGCTCAGAGGCAGAGTGGTGGCTGAGGATGCAGTTGTAGACGTGCTACCAGTGCTCCGACTCTGTTCAGGAAGGCGCAAGGTAACTTCGTCGTCGGTTGCATCCTCCTCCACCACCTCTGTTGACCTCCTCGAGTGCCTGACTGTGGGTTGACAGTAGGTGGGATCTAGAACTTCCTCATCAATTGTTGTGTTTGCACTCCCCTCACCCTCAGACCGAGCCTCTTCTTGCCCTGACCGAATATTTAAGTTGTCATCCCAATCTGGTATCTGCGTCTCATCGTCATCAGTATGTTCCTCATTGTCTATAACCACAGGTGTTACAGTTTGTGACAAAGGGTCAACATTATGCTCTGAAACTTGGTCCTCACGGCCTGAATCAGAGTCACAAAGGTTCTGGGCATCACTGCAGACCATTTCCTGGTCTGTACTCACTGTAGCTTGGGAGCAGACCTCTGATTCCCAGGCTATAGTGTGACTGAACAGCTCTGCAGACTCAGCCATCTCACTTCCACCATACTGTGCATGGCTGATGGAGACTTCAGAGCTGGTAGAAAGCAAGTTTGATTGGGATGACAACTCAGAGGACTGGTGTTTTTTGGATGCGGTAGTTGAGGTGGCTGAGAGGGCACTTGTTGGACCACTTGAGATCCATTCAAGCATTTTCCTTTTTTGGCCATCATCTACCTTTGTTCCTGTTGTTTGTGTCCGTAAAAAAGGGAGCACATCGGATAGTCCACGGTAAGTAGTAGACATCTTACTTTTGCTGGTAGATGGTCTATCTTCAGCAGATGTTAATGGAGCTTTGCCACCTTCCACACGGACAAACCCTTTTTTTCCTTTTCCAACACACCTCTTCCCCTTTCCACCAGCATCTGTCATTTTGCCACTCATGTTGATTGCGACAAGATTGTGCACTTAAAATGTGGTAGTAAAAATTGAGAGGTAGTGTAGATTTCTGCGGTGGTCTAGCTTTATTAACAGCAGAATAATAAAGAATAATTATCCCTGACAATGCAACTACGGACCTTAAACTGGCAGCATAAATTGCTAGTATAGTGGCTTAGTAACAATGAGTTTTAGTGTGCAATGCAGGCAGACGTGCTGCAAATATCTTTGCACTTGTGGGACGATACAGAAGTCCAACAGCCACGTTTAGGATGCCACTAAGTTCACTCAGTGTTTGCTAGTATAATGGCTTAGTAACAATGAGTTTGAGTGTGCAATGCAGGCAGACGTGCTGCAAATATCTTTGCACTTGTGGGACGATACAGAAGTCCAACAGCCACGTTTAGGATGCCACTAAGTACACTCAGTGTTTGCTAGTATAATGGCTTAGTAACAATGAGTTTGAGTGTGCAATGCAGGCAGACGTGCTGCAAATATATTTGCACTTGTAGGACGATACAGAAGTCCAACAGCCACGTTTAGGATGCCACTAAGTTCACTCAGTGTTTGCTAGTATAATGGCTTAGTTATAATGAGTTTTAGTGTGCAATGCAGGCAGACGTGCTGCAAATATCTTTGCACTTGTGGGACGATACAGAAGTCCAACAGCCACGTTTAGGATGCCACTAAGTACACTCAGTGTTTGCTAGTATAATTGGCTTAGTAACAATGAGTTTGAGTGTGCAATGCAGGCAGACGTGCTGCAAATATCTTTGCACTTGTAGGACGATACAGAAGTCCAACAGCCACGTTTAGGATGCCACTAAGTTCATTCAGTGTTTGCTAGTATAATGGCTTAGTTATAATGAGTTTTAGTGTGCAATGCAGGCAGACGTGCTGCAAATACAGTATCTTTGCACTACTGGGGCAATACAGCAGTCCAACAGCCACGTTTAGGAAGCCACTAAGTTCACTCAGTGTTTGCTAGTATAATGGCTTAGTAACAATGAGTTTGAGTGTGCAATGCAGGCAGACGTGCTGCAAATATCTTTGCACTACTGGGGCAATACAGCAGTCCAACAGCCATGTTTAGGATGCCACTAAGTTCACTCAGTGTTTGCTAGTATAATGGCTTAGTAACAATGATTTTGAGTGTTCAATGCAGGCAGACGTGCTGCAAATATCTTTGCACTAGTGGGACAATACAGAAGTCCAACAGCCACGTTTAGGATGCCACTAAGTTCACTCAGTGTTTGCTAGTATAATGGCTTTGTTATAATGAGTTTGAGTGTGCAATGCAGGCAGACGTGCTGCAAATATCTTTGCACTACTGGGGAAATACAGCAGTCCAACAGCCACGTTTAGGATGCCACTAAGTTCACTCAGTGTTTGCTAGTATAATGGCTTAGTTATAATGAGTTTGAGTTTGCAATGCAGGCAGACGTGCTGCAAATATCTTTGCACTAGTGGGACGATACAGAAGTCCAACAGCCACGTGTAGGATGCCACTAAGTTCACTCAGTGTTTGCTAGTATAATGGCTTAGTTATAATGAGTTTCAGTGTGCAATGCAGGCAGACGTGCTGCAAATATCTTTGCACTACTGGGGAAATACAGCAGTCCAACAGCCACGTTTAGGATGCCACTAAGTTCACTCAGTGTTTGCCAGTATAATGGCTTAGTTATAATGAGTTTGAGTGTGCAATGCAGGCAGACGTGCTGAAAATATCTTTGCACTTGTGGGACGATACAGAAGTCCAACAGCCACGTTTAGGATGCCACTAAGTTCACTCAGTGTTTGCTTGTATAATGGCTTAGTAACAATGAGTTGGAGTGTGCAATGCAGGCAGACGTGCTGCAAATATCTTTGCACTTGTGGGACGGTACAGAAGTCCAACAGCCACGTTTAGGATGCCACTAAGTACACTCTGTGTTTGCTAGTATAATGGCTTAGTAACAATGAGTTTGAGTGTGCAATGCAGGCAGACGTGCTACAAATATCTTTGCACTACTGGGGCAATACAGCAGTCCAACAGCCATGTTTAGGATGCCACTAAGTTCACTCAGTGTTTGCTAGTATAATGGCTTAGTAACAATGAGTTGGAGTGTGCAAAGGGCAGGAGGGTACAGTGGCAGGGTTGTGAGTCTCTGGGTAGAGGAAAGGAAGCCTGCCTTTCTTTCCTTCCTAATGGGGAAATGCAGCGAGGAAATCCCTGACCTTAGCTACACAGACGCTGTCATCTTGTGTAGCTGTTAAACTCTGTTTTCACGGACCTGTCACCTATGGCTCTGACCCTGCCGGTATGAGCCCTTAAGAGGACTGATAGAAAGTGCTATCCCTATTCTGTACAGCGCTGTGTATGGAGCGTATACAGCAGTATCGGCGATAGGAGCTGCGCCATTGATGTCTGACACCAAGGACGCAGAAGGCAGATAATGGCGTGTTGGAGGAAAATGTCCGGTTTTATAATGCAGGGACATGTGACATGGACATCCTATTACACATGCCGTTGCTTCTCTGGCTAAAATGTGTCTGGGATTGGCTGACATGCTGGCCCTCCCCACTACACGCGCGCGTTTAGGGAAGGAAGACAAGGAAAAAAAAAAATGGTGATATACATACAGCAGTGATCTGAATGCGCTGTTCCCGCACACTATACACTGAAATGTCATAATAGTGTGAGTCGCAGAGTGACTTACACTATTACAGCGGAAATCCAGCTAGTAATTAGCTGATTTTTTTGCTGCTAGAACCGTTCTCGAACAGCTTTATCAAAAAGCTCGAGTTCTAGTTCGATCTAGAACAGCCCCCAAAATTACTCGAGCCGCGAACTGGAGAACCACGAACCGCGAACCGCGCTCAACTCTAGTGCTTAGAAGCAATCATAGAAATGATTATAGAGCAAAAGGAAGGATGGAAAATACACCCAGGGAAGATAGAAAGAATTAGTTACTTCCCTTTAGAAGAATGCTCTGCATCGCCTCAACGTGTTTCCCCTTTCCAAGATATAAGGATCATCAGGAGGCTGGAGGATTGTAGATATCAGATGTCAATAGAGGAGTAATCCTTGGCTGTGTTTGAAAATATTCTCTTAATTGGAGCTTGTGTTTTTTATTGTTTTGTAAGATTGAAACTATGTCTGATATTTTCAAATTCTATAAGAAGCCTGTGGGGAAAATGGCTGGAAAAGACCTGCCCAAAGCACTTTACATCTTTAAAAGACTCCCTAAACAAAAGGGTATTTACACTTCTCAATAGGGATGTAAGTTAAAAGCAGTTTGGGACCCGAACTTGACCCCAGAGCTCATATAAGTCAATGGAGACCTAAGCTTTGGTGCTGTAAAACATATGTAAAATGGTCGTAGTATGGCTATGTGCGCACGTTGCGTAAATTCATGCAGTTACGCTGCGCTTTGTAGCGCAGCGTAACTGCATGCGTCCTGCGTCCCCTGCACAGTCTATGGAGATTGTGCAGGGGCCGTGCGCACGTGGCGTTTTAGAGCGCAGCGCTTCGGCTACTGCCGAAGCGCTGCGCAAAAAGAAGTGACATGTCACTTCTTCCGTGCGCTTTGCCGGCAGCTCCTGCTCTGTCTATGGGAGGAGCTGCAGGCAGAGCGCACGTTCTCGCCGGCATGGTGCCATGCGCTTCAGAATGGAGCTTTTCAGCTGCGCTCTGAAGCGCACCTTTTACGGTGCTGGGCTAGTACGCAACGTGCGCACATACCCTAAGGGTTAGGAGTTGCAAAAGGAGAATAATGGGGGTAAGAGCAGAACAATTGCACTAAAAACAAATGTGGATCAGTTATAAATAAAAAAAACATGATGCTGGGACCCCTATTGTTGATAACCATGCAGGTAAAGCACACAGCTGAAGGCTGCAGCCCTCAGCTGTCTGATTTACCTGCACTGGTTATCAAAATTAAAGGGGACCTCATGCCGTTTTTTTAAATTACAGTATTTATTTAAATAATTAAAAAATCGGCTTGTGCTCCCCCCTTTTTTTGATAAACAGCCAAGGTAAAGAAAACAGCTGAGTAAGAAATTCCAGGTCTGCTGCTGACCAGGAATGACCTATGGAACCTTTTTCTGAGAATGTCCTGAGAACAAAACTCACAGGATTTGATGGGCATCATGTGACATTACACCTTTGGATTACTTTGAGGATTTATTTTTAATTAATAAATTGGTGAATGAGGGAGTATGGAGGAGTCTTTATTCATGATTGCATTACATCGGAACTTCGAGGATTCTTTTTAATGAATCAAATTGTGAGTGAGGGAGTATGGGGGAGTCTTTTGTTAAATCAACTATTTTTCCCTGTGTGTGTTTTTTAACTTTATACTTGCTGGGGTAGTAATGGGGGTGTTTAATAGGCGCCTATCCTTTACTAACCCCTGGGGTTGATACCAGCTGTCAATTAACAGCTGACATTACCTCCAAAAGTTTTACCCCCAAAGCACCTCTTCTGGGGCAGCTGTGGGCTGCTTAATTTTAGGCTGGGAGAGGCAAAATAACCATGGGCTTTCCCAGCTTGGTAATACCAGCCCTCAGCTGTCTTCTATAGCTTTGCTGGTTATTAAATTATGGGGGGTACCCAAGTCATTTTTGTGAATTATTGAAATAATTTAAAAATCTGCATTTGGTCTCCTCTAATTTTGATAACTAGCAAAGGTAACGCAGACAGCTCAGGGCTGCAGTCTGCAGTTGTCTACTTTACCTGGTCTGGTTATCAAAATTAGAGGGCACCCCACATCATTTTTCTAAAACATCTATTTATTTTTTTCAAAGCAGCTTATAGGCATCATCACAATTACAAAAAGCATGTTCATTGGCTGTGCTGCAGCCATTTAACAAACATTATTAGCATACAACAAGTACCTAAACTGAACTCGAACACAGACATTTTTTAAAGTTCCTTGTTTGAGTTTGAGCCCCGGTCACTTGCTGTCCGGTATGAACTCTGAACTTTACCGTTCTGTTTCACTCGTCCTTATTTTCAATATTAGCTATAAAATTGTAACTTTGGCCTACAGCCAAAGGGTGCTTAGAAAAAACTATAGGGACTAACAAAGAAAACAGGATGAAGCAGACCATGACTAAAGGATTAATCATTTATTTTATTGCACTACGCATTTCAAGGACTATGCTGTCCTCTTCCTCAGGTGCACATATCTGAGGAAGACCACCTGAGGAAGAGGACAGCACACTCCATGAAACGAGTATTGCAATAAAATAAATGATCAATCTTTCATTCATGGTCTGCAGGGACTATCTCTTTGCATTATTGCAATTGAGAAGATGAATGGTGCACAGCAGACCAGAGAAGATCTATTCACCTCCATCACAGGAGGGAATTGATTGCAAATACAGTAATATGAAAAAGTTTGGGCAACCCTATTAATGTTAACCTTTCTTCTTTATAACAATTTGGGTTTTTGCAACAGCTATTTCAGTTTCATATATCTAATAACTGATGAACTGAGTAATATTTCTGGATTGAAATGAGGTTTATTGTACTAACAGAAAATGTGCAATCTGCAATTAAACTAAATTTGACAGGTGCATAAGTATGGGTACCTCAACATAAAAGTGACATTATTATTTTGTAGATCCTCCTTTTGCAACAATAACAGCCTGTAGTCGCTTCCTGTAGCTTTTAATGAGTTCCTGGATCCTGGATGAAGGTATATTTGACCATTCCTGTTTACAAAACAATTCCAGTTCAGTTAAGTTTGATGGTCGCCGAGCATGGACAGCCAGCTTCAAATCATCCCACAGATTTTCAATGATATTCAGGTCTGGGGACTGGGATGGCCATTCCAGAACATTGTAATTTTTCCTCTTCATGAATGCCTGAGTAGATTTGGAGCGGTGTTTTGGATCACTGTCTTGCTGAAATATCCATCTCCTGCGTAACTTCAACTTCATCACTGATTCTTGCACATTATTGTCAAGAATCTGCTGATACTGAGTTGAATCCATGCGACCCTCAACTTTAACAAGATTCCTGATGCCGGCATTGGCCACACAGCCCCAATGCATGATGGAACCTCCACCAAAGTGCTTTTCTTGGAATGCCGTGTTTTTTTGCCTCCATGCATAACGCCTTTTTGTATGACCAAACAACTCAATCTTTGTTTCATCAGTCCACAGGACCTTCTTCTAAAATGTAACTGGCTTGTACAAATGTGCTTTTGGATACCTCAGGTGACTCTGTTTGTGGCGTGCTTGCGGAAATGGCTTCTTTTGCATCACTCTCCCATACAGCTTCTCCTTGTGCAATGTGCGCTGTATTGTTGACCAATGCACATTGACACCATCTGCAGCAAGATGATGCTGCAGGTCTTTGGAGGTGGTCTGTGGATTGTCCTTGACTGTTCTCACCATTCTTCTTCTCTGCCTTCTGATATTTTTCTTGTCCTGCCACTTCTGGGCTTAACAAGAACTGTACCTGTGTTCTTCCATTTCCTTACTATGTTCCTCACAGTGGTATCTGACAGTTTAAATCTCTGAGACAACTTTTTGTATCCTTCCCCTGAACAACTATGTTGAATAATCTTTGTTTTCAGATCATTTGAGAGTTGTTTTGAGGAGCCCATGATGCCACTCTTCATAGGAGATTCAAATAGGAGAACAGCTTGCAAGTGGCCACATTAAATACCTTTTCTCATGATTGGATTCACCTGCCTATGAAGTTCAATGCTCAATGAGGTTACAAAACCAATTTAGTGCTTTAGTAAGTCAGTAAAAAGTAGTTAGAAGTGTTCAAATCAAGAAATTGATAAGGGTGCCCATACTTTTGCACCGGTCAAATTTTGTTTAAATGCGGCTTGCACATTTTCTGTTAGTACAATAAACCTCATTTCAATCCAAAAATATTACTCAGTCCATCAGTTATTAGATATATGAAACTGAAATAGCTGTTGCAAAAAAACAAATTGTTATAAAGAAAAAAGGTTAACATTAATAGGGGTGCCTAAACTTTTTCATATGACTGTATATCAAATTCCCTGCCCAGCCAGTCTCCTGATTGCACCTATTGTTACTCACACTTCTTCCTGTCATACTTGGAAACACTGCGATCTACCAGCAGCTGCAGATCTCTCTATGTCCCAGTGTCTGAATCCAGGCGATTACTGTAGTTGTGCAGGGGTGCACAAACATCGAGGTGAGTATAACCTTGCATTTAATTTATGCTCCCCACTTTTAGCAGGTTAACACAGAGGCGTGCACCCTGTTTTTATTTTTTATTCCTGCATAGAAAAATCTTTGAAAGGCTATGTTCACCCTTTGAGTTTTTGCTGCATTTTTTATGCAGCGAAAACTTGCTTTCTGCAAAAAAATGTTTCCGAAAAGCAGGTTTTGCTGCATTTTTGTTGTTTTTTTTCTACATATTTTGTTGCATTTTCTATCTCTGTTTTCTTTTTCATTTGTCTACAGTACAGTACATGTTTAATAAAGTTAATTTCATTCACCTAAAAAGCAGCAAAAATGCAGCAAAAAATGCAGCAGCTGCATTTTCGCAGTGTTTTTGCACTTTTTCATTGCCTTCAATGGTGAAAAACGCTGTAAAATCCCGAAATAATTGACATTCTGCTTCTTTCAATAAACCAGCAGTTTTCCATTTTAGTTAGGGAAACAAAAGCAATTGTGTGCATGAGATTTGTGATATCTCAATGTTTTAGCTGGTACTGTAAAAAGAAGCTTTAAATTTGCATAAAACGCGTTTAAAAAAAAATGCTGCAAAAAATCGCCTTGTGTGAATACAACCAAAACAAGGTTTGTAAAACTCAACAAAACTCTGTGTGTGAAGTCTGTTAATGCTACAGTATGTGCCAATGGGAGATTAAACCAGCGGATTTATCTGAGGAAAATCCGCAGATTTTCTGGATTTTCCAGATAAATCCACAGGTTTCAGCATGTACAGACACTCCCCATGTTATCCTATGGGACATGGGGAGTGCTGTGTCCATGCTGCAGATACGTGCGGCTGCGGAACATGCTTCGGATGTCCCGCAGCCGCACGTAAATTGCATGTCAATTCTTTCTGCGGAAATCCCGGCTCTTCACTATGGAGATAGAGGCCGGGACTTCCGCAGGTAAGCCGCATGAATGCCCGCAGGTTTACCGCATCTATTTCGCTGTACTACCGCAGCTAAAAATAGCTGCAGATTCTGGTGAGCAGTTGCGGGAAACCTGCGGATGTACCTGTGCATATATCCGCAGGTACAAACTCCCGTGGGCACATAGCTTAGAGTACACTGGATATGTGTGTACAATTACACTTCCCACATCTACTAGAAACCATTATGTCTAAAGACATTAAAAGTTTCTATAATCACATAACTGTATGACAAATGGAAGTTTACATTTTTTGTGTATTTTAGTTCCACATGCAGAGAATGAGACTTCCTCCGTAGCTGGAGCATGAAAACACGGAGACTGGGGGAAGATTTCAAGCTGAGAATTGCAAAAATAAGTAAATAAATAGAAAAGCAGCAGCAAATGATTTAACCTAAATCTTAAGCAAAGCACATATGTTGCTTATCACAGCAGGAGGATACCATTCATAACAACATTGCATACCCTTTTAAACCTTTAGGAAGCTAATGTGCACTGTTTACTCTACATGATATTTTACTTTTTTGCCTTAAAAATGTATACTGCATTACCCAATTAGGTCACTCCTACAGAGATGTGTATTTATCAACATTAACGAGTAAAATAAAAGGCAAAACTTTACCAAGTGCACATCCTCTTATCACCATGTATAAACATTAAGCAGTACCATTTTTGCATTTCTGTATTATTTGAGTCTTACATTTTAAGACACAATTTTCTTTTTTAGATTTAAGGAACAGCATAAAACATGCAAAATGGGCTAATCAGTTTTGGAGACTATTCTGAAAAGTATGCAAGCAATAAATAACCAAAATTCCAAAAAAGTTGAGATGCTGTATAAAATTTTAAGTAAACAAATGTAACAATTTCAAAATCTCTTCTAGACATATTTGATTCACAAAGGAAAATAGAACACAGACAAGAAGTTGAAATTTATAATTTTTTCCACATAATTTAAAGAAATGAACTCATTTAGAATTTGGTGGCAGCAACACATTTTAACCCCTTAACGACCGCAGGCAGTAAAATTACGCCACAGAGGTCATTGTGTTAATTTCCCCCGGCTGCTGGAGATAGGTGCACATCTCAGCTGATTTATACAGCTGACATGTGTGCCTGCCAGGCACGAGCGGCATCACTATCCACCCATGCCTTTTAACCCCTTAAATGGCGAAGTCAATATATGACACCGTAAATTATAATAGCGATTGCGCTATAACTTTACTCACAGGTAGAGATGAGCTACCCCCCCTAGTGTTCGAGTTCGGTTTGGTTCGTCGAATGGCGGCTTAGTTCGGCGAACGTTTGACGAACACCTTCAAAACCCATTGAAAACAATGGCAGGCAAACACAACCACCTACAAACACATTATACATGTACACATACAGTTAATAAACATTGCCATTACACTTACAGGTCCCCGTGACGCGTCCTGCACTCTGTCTCCCGCCGACTTTCCTTCCAATCATCGCTGCGCCCTCCCGGTAACCAGCACTGATGATAGGACCTTCTGTGATGTCGTCATAGCATGTGACCAGTCACGTGTCTATTATCTCATTGGCTACAGACTAGTCACATGGCTAGATGTCATGCTAGGTCCTGTCAGTGCATCTCAAGCTTGGCTCCCTGTTCCTGCATGTGGGCGCTCTTTACAGAGTCAGCCCACATGCAATGACTGGATGCCACAGCCGGTGAATAACGGAGATCACCGTTGCTATAGTAACCCACCTGTCAGATTACTATTTCAACGGTGGCAGCGGTGACGTCACCGCTTACAACCCGCAGCCTCGGCTCACTCACTGAGTGATTAAACTGCACGGGAGCAGCAGCGTCTTCCTCCCATGCAGTGCTGTCTAATGTAGCAGAGCTGCATGGGTTGAAGGAGAAAGAAGACAGAAGACCAGGATCATGGAGGAGTGAGAGGGTGTAATAAACATGGAGTCTCTAAGTGTGTCTGTGTATTTATTTCTATTAAAGTATTTTTTCTCTGTGTGGTGTCTTTGTTTAACCCTTTATTAGAGATTCTTAATGGCCGGGTAAAACTTGCCTGACATTAGGAATCTCTGGCTTAATACTAGATAGTAAAACAAAGCTAGTATTAACCCATTATTACCCAGCGAGCAACCCATCACCAGTGCAGCTGGAAGAGTTGGATACAGTGCTAGATGATGGGGCGATGCCCATGTCGTTTTTTTTTTTTTAATTATTTCATGAAATTCATGAAATGATTGAAAATAAAAGGGCTTCCCTATATTTTTAGTTCCCAGCCGAGTACAAATAGGCAGCTGGAGGTCGGGGGCAGCCGTACCTGCCTGCTATATTGGGCAAGCATTCAAAAATATGGCGAAGCTGCTGTCTGATCTCCTGCATACACTAGTGAATGGAGCATGCTGAGCCTTGTAGTTCTGCTCCCCCAGTCTCTCCCTCCAGCATACAGTCCTGGATGCAGCATGCTGAGCCTTGTAGTTCTGCAGCTGCTTTCTGCTCTCCTCCATACAGACAGACAGCAGACAGCAGCTGCAGAACTACAAGGCTCAGCATACTCCATCCAGGATTGTATGCAGAGTTTTTTGCCCCCCAAAAAAATTACGTGGGCTTTGCCATTTTTTTGGATGCTAGCCAGGTACAGCAGGCAGCTACAGGCTGCCCCCAACCCCTAGCTGCCTATTTGTACCCGGCTGGGAACCAAAAATATAGGGAAGCCCTTTTTTTAATGATCTCATGAATTTCATGAAATAATTTAAAAAAAAAATGACGTGGGCTTCGCCCAATTTTTGTGTCCAGCCAGGTACAACTAGGCAGCTGGGGATTGGAATCCGCAGTGCAGGGTGCCCAAGCTTTCTGGGCACCCCTGCTGCGAATTGCAGTCCGCAGTTGCCCCAGAAAATGGCGCTTTCATAGAAGTGCCATCTTCTGGTGCTGTATCCAACTCTTCCAGCTGCCCAGGTGACGGGGGGCTCGCTGGGTAATAATGTAGTTAGGGCTAGCTGTATATTATCAACTGGCCCTAAGCCCGAAATTTATGGTGTCACGCCAATATTTGACATGGCCACCATGAATTTCTAGTACAGGTAAAAAAAAACAACACACAAAAATATTTTTGTTAGAAATAAAACACAACACAATTAGTAACTCCATCTTTATTGAAATAAAGAACCCTCCTCCGCAGTAATCCTTGGTCAAGGGTCCCGCGTCATCCAAAAGAAAAAGAGAGAGAAAAAAGAGAGAAAAGAGGGATAAAAGGGGAAGAAAAAAGGGAGAAATGGGGGAGAAAAGGTGGAGAAAGGGGGAGAAAAGAGAGAGAAGAGAGAGACAGAAAAGAGAGAGGAAAGAGAGTGAGAGAAGAGGGAGAGGGACAGAGAGAGAGGGAGACAGAGAGAGAAAAGAGAGAAAAGAGAGAGAAAAGAGAGAGAAGAGAGAGACAGAAAAGAGAGAGGAAAAAGAGGGGGAGAGAGAGAGAGCTCCTCCCCTCAGTGCATATTTAAATTAAATTATAATTATAAATAATAATTATAATTTAAAATTAGAAATAAATTAAATTAAAATTTTTACCAAGACAGCAAAACTCAAACTCGTGAACTAACTCTCCTTAGGTGGCAGCTCTATCCATTGAGCCACTGCCTGTAATGAAAAGTATAGGAAGATTTGGTAATTTTGACCTCTGCATTGCAGTAGAGAATCCAGAAGTAAATTATGCAGCTACAAAGAGGAGAGAGAGGGAAAAAGAGAGAGAGGGAAAAAGAGAGAGAGAGAAAGAGAGAGGAGAGAGGAGAAAGAGAGAGGGGAGAGAGTGAGAGGAGAGAGACTGAGAGGAGAGAGACTGAGAGGAGAGATAGAGGAGAGAGAGCGAGAGAGGTGAGAGAGGTGAGAGAGGAGAGAGAGGAAAGGGCAAGAGAGAGAGAAAAGAGAGATAAGTGAGAGAGAATAGAGAGAGAAGAGAGAGGAGAAAGAGAGGAGAGAGAGAAGAGAGAGGAGAGAGAAAAGAGAGAGAAGAGAGAGAGAATAGAGAGAGGAGCGAGAGAGAGAAGAGAAAGAGGAGAGAGAGGAGAGAGAGAGAAGAGAGGAGAGAGATGAGATAGAGGAGAGAGATGAGAGAGAGGAGAGAGAAAGAGAGAGAGAAGAGAGAGAGGAGAAAGAGGAGAGAGCAATGCCGCCTCATTCCGTGAACTGCTCTGATTTTAGAGGTGTGTCCCACGGTTCACAGCTGATGTCCGGCTCCTCCCCTCAGTGCATAATTAAATTATAATTATAAATAAATAATAATTATAATTTAAAATTAAAAATAAATTACATTCATAACCGGGACGGCCGGGACTCGAACTCGTGAACTCATTCTTCGTAGGCAGTAGCTCTATCCATTGAGCCACTGTAATGAAAAGCATAGGAAGTTTTGGTTAGATTACTAGAGAATCCAGAAGTGGATTATTCAGCTACAAGGATGGATGGATGGATGAATGGAGAGAGGGATGGATGAAGGGATAGAAGGATGGATGGAGGGATAGAGCGATGGATGGAGGGATAGAGGGATGGATGGAGGAATGGAGGGAGGGATGAAGGGAGGGATCAATGAATGGAGAGATGGAGGGAGGGATGGAGTGAGGGATTAATGGATGAAGGGATGGATGGATGGATGGAGGGAGGGAGGGATGAAGGGAGGCATGAATGGATGGAGAGATATATGGTGAGAAGGAGGGAGGGATGGAGGGATGAATGGATGGAGGGATGGATGGAGGGATGAAGGGATGGATAAAGGGAGGGATGAATGGATGGAGAGATGAATGGAGGGATGAGGGAGGGGTGGAGGGAGGGATGAATGGATGGAGGGAGGGATGAATTGATGGGGAGAGGGATGGAGGGAGGCATGGAAGGAGGGATGGAAGGAAGGATGAAGGGAGGGATGAAGGGAGGGATGAATGGATGGAGAGATGGTGGGAGGGATGAATGGATGGAGGGAGAGATGAATGGATGGAGGGAGTAGTGGAGGGAGGGATGAAGGGAGGGATGAATGGATGGAGAGATGCATGGAGAGATGGAGGGAGGGATGGATGGAGGGATGAATAGATGGATGGAGGGATGGAAGGATGGATGGGAGGGCAAACACCGGCACTACCGCACTCATCCTCGCACACACGCAGGCACTTCCACACGCATCATCCTCGCACACACGCAGGCACTACAACCCCCATCATCACCGCACACACAGGCATTACCTCAGTGACCTCCCCGGTGACAGTGCGGCTAACGTCAGTTGCTCTGTGGATCTGACACAGAGCGCTTGTATTCTACGGCGCTCCTGTCAGCTTCATGTAGCAGAGCTGGATGCGTCGCGGGACCTCGTGGATTACGCCGGACCTGGAGGGGTATTTGAGGATTTTAAATGATGAAAGAGGGTGTTTTTTTGTCTTTTATTCCAAATAAAGGATTTTTCGTTGTGTGTGTTTATTTACTTTCACTTACAGGTTATCAATGATAGGTGTCTCGGGGAGACGCCTGTCATGATTAACCCCTTATTACCATGATCGCCACCGCACCTGGGCAATTCGGGATGAGCTGGGTAGAGTCCTGTGACTGTCGCATCTAATGGATGCGGCAATTCCAGGTGGCTGCCTGCTAATATTGTTAGGGTGGTGGGCTCTCCATAACATAGCACACCCCATCCTGACAATACTAGCCTCCAGCCGTGTGGCTGTATCCTGGCTGGTATCAAAATTGGATGGAACCGCAGGTTTTTTTTATTATTATTTATTTGTTTATTTTACTGCACGATATAGACCCGCCCGCCGGCGGCTGTAATTGGTTGTAGTGAGAAATCTGTCACTTATCGTGGGGGCATGTCTGACTGCAACCAATCATGGGCGCTGGTGGGCAGGGAAAGCAGTGAGTACCAGATTGCATAATGAAGCGGCAGCCATTTTCAAAAAAAGAAAAGCTGCCAGAGCTTTGTGACAGGCGTGCAGCGCCGCGCCCATGATCGGTGAGTAGGAAAGATAGAGGGATTGTGCTGGGGATGCAGGACTCATGCAAATACACAACATGCGCACATAGCCTTACTGTGAAAAGCCACGCTTTTGGTGATTGAACCGTTATCGCACGTAACTCGAACAGCCGAACTTGAATCAAATCGTTCGAGTTCGTCGAACGACTCGAACACTGACCAAAATCACTTGAATTTGAAATTGGCGAACCGTTCGAATCGAACATCACTCAACTCTACTCACAGGCCTCCACCGGAAGTCACGTGACGTGATCACGTGGATCTGGTTGTTGTCATAGTAGTACAGGGTCACGTGATGACTCCTGTGCTCATATGTCTAATTTCCTGTAAAAAAACAGCCAAATACTGGCTGTTACAAGAGATCATCATTTCTCCCGGTCTGAGCGGGAGACATGAATGAGTGATCAGACAACTGATCGTTATAGCCCCCAAAGGGGACTAGTAAAATAAAAAAAAGTTTAAACATTTTTTTTGAAAAATTAAAATAAATAAAACCTAAAAGTTCAAATTTCCCCCCATTTGCCGCATTGAAAATTAGTTTCATAGTTTTTAAGGTTGAAGGGAGACTCTAAGTCCATCTAGTTCAACCCGTAGCCTAACATGTTGATCCAGAGGAAGGCAAAAAAAACCCAATGTGTCAAACAAGCTCCAATGGGGAAAAAAAATTCCTTCCTGACTCCACATACGGCAATCAGACTAGTTCCCTGGATCAACACCCTGTCATAAAATCCAATATACATAACTGGTAATATTATATTTTTCAATTAATGCGATCAGGCTCTGCTTAAATTTTACTTGTGAATCCCTCAATACAACATCATACGGCAGAGAGCTCCATAGTCTCACTGCTCGTACAGTAAAGAATCCTCATCTGTGATTATGATTAAACATTCTTTCCTCAAGACATAGCGGATTCCCCCGTGTTCCAGTCGCAGGCCTAGGTGTAAAGAGATCTTTGGAAAGGTCTCTGTACTGTCCCCTCATATATTTATACATTGTGATTAGATCTCCCTAAGCCTTTGTTTTTCCTAACTAACTAACCCCAAGTTTAATAACCTGTCTTGGTATTGCAGCCCACCCATTCCTCTAATAATCTTGGTCGCTCTTCTATCTACCTGTAAGATTATGCTATTTACAACCTTCTATACTTTTGCTAACAAGAAATGCATCCATTCCTCTCTTAAATTCATTCAGTGAGTTGGCCATCACCACTTCCTCAGGAAGAGAGTTCCAGAGCCTCACTGCTCTTACCGTGAAGAACCCTCTTCTATGCTGATGTAGGAATTTTCTTTCCTCCAATCGAAAAGAATGCCCCCTTGTTCTTGTCATAGTCCTTGGTACAAACAGATCATGGGAGAGATCTCTATATGGCCCTCTGATATATTTGTACATATTTATTAGGTCTCCCCTAAGTCTTCTCTTTTCTAGAGTAAATAGACCTAATTTTGATAACCTTTCCGTGTATTGTAATGCACCCATTCCATTTATTATTTTAGTAGCCCGCCTCTGAACCCTTTCAAGTTCAGTAATGTCTTTCTTCAGCACCGGCGCCCAAAATTGCACACAATACTCCAAGTGTGGTCTGACTAGTGATTTGTACAGAGGGAGAATGATGTTTTCATCTCGTGCCCCCAGACCTCTTCTAATGCATCCCATCACCCTATTTGCTTTGGTGGCTGCTGCCTGACAATTAAAGAGTAAAAAAAAAATAAATATACGCATATTTGGTATCGCCGCATTCAGAAACACCCGATCTATCAAAATATAAAATAAGTTAATCTGATCAGTAAATGGTGTAGCGGCAAAAACGTTAAAAAGCCAAAATTACGTTTTTTGGTCGCCGCCAAATTTTGCGCAAAATGCAATAACAGGCAATCAAAATGTAACATATGCGCAAAAATGGTACGGTTAAAAATAAGCCATCATTGACCCATAAATGTCGAAAATGAGAATGCTACGGGTAATGGAAAATTTACACCCCTTTTTTCGGACAAACTTCTGATTTTTTTTAACCCCTTAGATAAAAGTAAACCTATTTATTTTTGGTGTCCAGAAACTCACACCTACCTGAGGCATTACAGTGACACATCAGTTTTACCATTTAGTGAACACTGTGAATAAAATATCTCAAAAACTATACTGCAATCACACTTTTTTTGCAATTTTTCCACATTTGGAATTTTTTCTTCCATTTTCTAGTACACTAAATGGTAACACTCATGGTTTCATTTAAAAGTACAGCTCGTTCCACAAAAAACGAGTCTTCACATGACCATATTGACTGAAAAATAAAAAAGTTAAGTCTCTCGGAAGAAGA
This sequence comes from Anomaloglossus baeobatrachus, assembly GCF_048569485.1. Taxonomy (NCBI): domain Eukaryota; kingdom Metazoa; phylum Chordata; class Amphibia; order Anura; family Aromobatidae; genus Anomaloglossus; species Anomaloglossus baeobatrachus. The sequence goes on from NC_134353.1 coordinate 136,445,974, forward strand.
ATTGCGAACTGGAACTGGAAAGCGCAAAAATCAGCCAGTCGTGAGGGGGTTGAAAGAGTTTGTCTAGAAAAATTAACGGTACTGATGAAAAACAGCTGGAGGGTCAGTTTCCAACTAAATCACATAACAGTGACTCATAAAAAGAGCATGTTGTCGAGGCAAAGTCTCTCAGGAGCAAACAGGTCACTAATCTGGAAACAGATACATTTATTAATTGTGGAACAATTTAAAAAAATAATAATTACTCATAAAATTGCAAACACTTTCTCTATCCCACCATTTATAGGGCATAATATCATCAAAAGGTTCAGAGATTCTGGAGAAATTCATGTGCACAAGGGACAAGGGCAACGGTTAATATTGGATGCTTGTGATCTACAAACAGTAAGGAGGCAAACAAATAAAATAGGCATGATTTAGTCATTAAGGTTCAAATTAGGTTTTTGTCCAGCAACGTCCAATATATATCTTCAATCCACTAAAAACTTTTTCATTTTAAAAATTATATTTTTATTGTGCATATTTAAAAAAAAGTGTTATCCTTTAAAAACACATGTCCATCTATTCTTACGCATTTCGAGCTCCTAGTAGCTCTTACTCATAGCATAGACAACATAAAAATGAGCATATTAAAAGTTGTCTATGCTATGAGTAAGAGCTCCTAGGAGTTCGAAACGCGTAAGAACGGATGGACATGTGTTTTTAAAGGATAAAAACATTTACCGTAAATATGCACAATAAAAATGTAATTTTTAAAATGAAAAAGTTTTTCGTGGATTGAAGATATATATTGGACGGTGCTGGACAAAAACCTAATTTGAACCTTAAAGAATCTTCACCCAGGAGCCGACCTGCTATCTGCCCATGCACTGACCACTGAATATGGACTCGTAATGGGTGAGCTCAATCCTTCAATTTATTTTTTTTTTCTTTATGATTCAGTCATGCAAACCACTCTACTGGCCCAGGAAAACTTTAGGAAATCATTCTCAGTTAACACAGTTCAGTGGACAGTCAACAAATAGAAGTTAAATCTCTGTCATGCAAAGATGAAGCCAAATTGCAAAACACTCCAAACATGCTGTTGTCTTCTCAAGTCCAAAGCTCATTTAAAATGGACTGAGGCAAATAGGAAAACTATTCTGTGGTCAGATGAATCTAAATTTATGAAAGACAAAGAAATTATGTCATGCAGACAGAAAAGTAGAGGGACCATCCAGCTTATCAGCCCATAGTTTAAAACACTGCATCTTTGATAGTATTCGGATGCATTAGGGCTTATGGAAGGGGCAGCTCAAATTTCTTAAAAAATAGCATTAATACTGACCATTATATAGAAATTTTAAAGCAACAAACAATTAGGTCCATATATACAAGCCTTTCCATCAAACTTGATGGTTGCTCACTCTCTCCAGTCTCACAAGCTCGTTGCCTTGGAGTAACCCTCGACTCTGCTTTATCCTTCAAGCCACACATCCAAGCCCTCTTCACCTCATGCAGACTACAACTCAAAAATATCTCCCGGATCCGTGCTTTCCTTAACCAAGAATCAGCAAAAATATTAGTGCATGCCCTCATCATCTCCCGCCTCGACTACTGCAACCTCCTGCTCTCTGGCCTCCCTTCCAACAATCTTGCACCCCTCCAATCTATCCTAAACTCTGCGGCCCGCTTAATCCACCTCTCCCCTCTCTATTCCCCAGCCTCGCCACTCTGCCAATCCCTTCACTGGCTTCCCATCGCCCAACGACTCCAGTTCAAAACATTAACCATGACATACAAAGCCATCCACAACCTGTCTCCTCCTTACATCTGTGACTTAGTCTCCTGGTACCTACCTCCATGCAACCTCAGATCCTCACAAGATCTCCTTCTCTACTCCTCTCTTATCTCCTATTCCCACAATCGCGTAAAAGATTTCTCCCGTGCCTCCCCCATACTCTTGAAGGCTCTATCTCAGCATATCAGACTCTCCCTTACCGTGGAAAGCTTCAAGAGGAACCTAAAGATCCACCTCTTCCAACAAGCCTACAACCTACAACAGCCCTCAGTCCAGTACACCACTGCGCAAACAGCTCTGTCCTCACCTATTGTACCATCACCCATTCCCTGTAGACTGTGAGCCCTCGCGGGCAGGGTCCTCTCTCCTCGTATACCAGTCTGTTTTGTACTGTTAATGATTGTTGTACGTATACCCTCTTTCACTTGTAAAGCGCCATGGAATAAATGGCGCTATAATAATAATAATAATATATATTTGGACACTGACCTAAATTTAAATTTTCTACCTTTTTACTGAAACGCAGTCAACTAAAGCTAGCTTTACATGCAGCGATATCGCTAGCGAGCACACCCACCCCCGTCGGTTGTGCGTCATGGGCAAATCGCTGCCCGTGGCGCACAATATTGCTAACACCCATCACACTATACTTACCTGCCTAGCGACGTCGCTGTGGCCGGCGAAGCGCCTCCTTTCTAAGGGGGCGGTTCGCTCAGCATCACAGCGACGTCACTAAGCGGCCGCCCAATAGAAGTAGAGGGGCAGAGATGAGCGGGCCGAACATCCCGCCCACCTCCTTCCTTCCTCATTGCCAGAGGCCGCATGTACGAGGTTGTTCCTCGTTCCTGCAGTGTCACACATGCGATGTGTGCTGCCGCAGGAGCAACGAACAACCTGCGTCCTGCAACAGCAACGATAATCAGGATAGGAACGACTGGAGAATGATCAACAATTTGGTAAGTAATTGTGATTGTTAACAGGACGTTCCTGTGTTTCAGACACAACGACGTCGCTAACGAGGCCGGATGTGCATCACGAATTCCATGACCCCAACGACATCTTGTTAGCGATGTTATTGCATGTAAAGCCAACTTTACAGTTATATAATGGACATGGACATAAAGTCCTGACTTTGAGCTTTCATGTGAGAGTATCCACATTAAAATTTGATGAAGGGTTTAGGTGTTTCTGCTTCTTTACATGTGCCACCCTGGTTTTAAGGGGCCAAAAAGTACTTGGACAATTGACTCAAAGGCTGTTTCATGGGCAGTTCTAAGCAATTCTGCGCAAGACACTCATAAGGCTCAAGAATAAGAAGGCTAGACTGGACTTCGCTAAAAAAAAAAAAAAAAAAAAACAGCCCAATTCTTGAAGAACATTCTTTGGTCAGATGAAAACAAAATGAACGTCTACCAGAATGATGGAAAGAAAAAAGTATGGAGAAGGCATGGTACAGCTCATAATTAGAGATGAGCGAACCGGTCCCGGTTCGGCTCGAGGCGGTTCGCCGAACGGGGGGTCTGGCTCGAGTTCGGCTCGTCGAACGTTCGACGAACCGAACTAGAACCAATAGGCTATAATGGGAGGCAATCACAAACACATAAAAATGCATTATAAATGTACACAAACAGTTAATAAACATTGCCATAACACTTACCGGTCCTCGCGATCCCTTCTGCACTCTGTCTCCTGCCGCTATTCCATCCGATGATCGCTGAATCCTCCCGGTGACCTGCACTGCCAGCAGAGAAGCAGGACCTATCGTGACGTCAAAATAGCCATGTGACCAGTCACGTGGCTATTATCTCATTGGCTACAGACTGGTCACATGACTATGACACGTCATGTAGGACCTGCGAGTGCATCTCTCCGGTACACGGTGCACATATGTGTATCGCCGTGTACCGGCGACATGCTCTAGCACACGGTCGACTCCCCGTTCCGTTAGGGACCGGCTGACACAGCCGGTCATTAACGGAGATCACCGTTGCCATAGCAACGCAGTTAGCGGTGACGTCACCGCTAACCGCGGCTCCGGGAGCACCGTTGCTATGGTAACGCGTCTGTCAGCGTTACCGCTGTTACCGCTAGCAGCCAGCAGTGATCACTCACGGAGTGAAGGCTGCACGCTGCTTCCCGATTGTAGTGAGCATTGTAGTTAGGATGGAGGTTCCCCAGCCCCAAGTGATGCCCCTCACTACAATCGTCACTACTACTACACTAGAAAGAAAGAAGACAGAAGAGCAGGATCGTGGAGGGCTGACAGGGGTAATAAAGATGGAGTCTCTAATGTGTCTGTGTATTTATTTCTATTAAAGTATTTTTTCTCTGTGTGGTGTCTTTTTTTAACCCTTTATTGGAGATTCTTAATGGCCGGGTCAAACGTGCCTGACATTAAGAATCTCTGGCTTAATACTGGCTGGTAAAACAAAGCCAGTATTAACTCATGATTACCCAACAAGCCACCCGGCTCCAGGGCTGTTGGAAGAGTTGGATACAGCGCCAGATGATGGCGCTTCTATGAGAGCGCCATTTTCTGGGACGGCTGCGGACTGAAATCCGCAGCAGAGGCGCCCACAAACCTCGGGCTAACCTGTGCTGCGGATTCCAATCCCCAGCTGCCTAGTTGTACCCGGCTGGACACAAAAATAGGGCGAAGCCCACGTCATTTGTTTTTTAATTATTTCATGAAATAAGTGAAATAATTAAAAAAAACGGGCTTCCCTATATTTTTGGTTCCCAGCCGGGTACAAATAGGCAACTGGGGGTTGGAGGCAGCCCGTGGCTGCCAGCTGTACCTGGCTAGCATACAAAAATATGGCGAAGCCCACGTCATTTTTTTGGTGGGCAAAAAACTTCTGCATGCAGTCCTGGATGGAGTATGCTGAGCCTTGTAGTTCTGCAGCTGCTGTCTGCTCTTCTCCATACAGACAGACAGCAGCTGCAGAACTACAAGGCTCAGCATACTCCATCCAGGACTGTATGCAGAAGTTTTTTGCCCCCTGAAAAAATTATGTGGCTTCGCCATATTTTTGTATGCTAGCCAGGTACAGCAGGCAGGTACGGCTGCCCCCAACCCCCAGTTGCCTATTTGTACCCGGCTGGGAACCAAAAATAAAGGGAAGCCCTTTTTTTATTATTTCATGAATTTCATGAAATAATTAGAAAACAAATGACGTAGGCTTTGCCCCATTTTTGTGTCCAGCCAGGTACAACTAGGCAGCTGGGGATTGGAATCCGCAGCACAGGTTGGCCTGAGCTTTCTGGGCCCCACTGCTGCGATTTGCAGTCTGCAGCCGCCTCAGAAAATGGCATTTTCATAGAAGCGCCATCTTCTGGCGCTGTATCCAACTCTTCCAGCACCTGCCTGCTATACCTGGCTAGCATACAAAAATATGGCGAAGCTCACGTCCTTTTTTTGTAGCTTTTTGGCAAAAAAAAAAAAAAATGCTTCCCTGGATTTTCCATTGCCAGTGAAGGTAACACCAAGCAGTGGGGGTTAGCAGCCAGTAGCTGCTTGGATTACCCTTAGCTAGCAATACAAAAAATGCAGTGGGAGCTAACATATATTTTTTTTAATTATTTATTTAAATAACTAAAAATAAAATGGGCTTCCCTGTATTTTGATTGCTGGACATCACAGTGCTGTAAAAATAAATCTTTAAAAAAATGACGTAGCGCTCCGCGGTATTTTTGATTCTCAGCGCAGATAAAGCAGACAGCTATGGGTTGCCACCCCCATCTGCCTGCCGTTACCTTGGTTGGCAATCAAAATACAGGGAAGCCCATTAATTTTTTCTATTTAAAAAATAGTTAAAAAAAAAAAATTACGTTGGGTCCCCCCATTTTTGATAGCCAGCTAGGGTAAAGCAGACGGCTGTAGCCTGAAAACCACAGCTGGCAGCTTTACCGTGGTTGGGGATCCAATGTGGAGGTCCCCTCAGGCTCTTTTTTATAATTATTTTATAAATATTAATAATTACACAATAAAAGTAGGGGACCCCCCAAATTGGATCACCAGCCAAGGTAAAGCGGACAGCTGTGGTCTGGTATTCTCAGGGTGGGAAGGTCCATAGTTATTGGGCCTTCACAGCCTAAAAATAGCAGGCCGCAGGCACCCCAGACGTGGCGCATCCACTAGATGCGCCAATCCTGGCGCTTCACCCCAGCTCATCCCGTGCCCTGGTGCAGTGGCAAACGGGGTAATAAATCGGGTTGATACTAGCTGTAAAGTCACCTGAGATCAAGCCCAGCAGTTTGTGATGTCATGGCGTCTATTAGATACCCAACATCATAAACTGTCAGTACTAACAAAAACAAAAAATCGACAAAAGAAATTTATTTGAAAAAACAGTCCCCAAAACATTTCCTCTTTCACCAATTTATTGTAAGAAAAAAAATAAAGGGGTCCCACGACGACTCTGGACCGTCTAGAATATGGGGGGGAGACACTCAGGGAACGTATCCCCCATTTTCTAGGAGTGCGGACCCTTCATGTGAGGAGTGTGGGTGCAATGAATCTGCACTCACTCTCCCCGGGTCCACAGCAGCAGAGTCCATGTCGTAATGGTTGCTACCAAAGCTGCAATGCCCTGCTCATGAGGTAAGGGCATGCCTAATCAGGAGAACTACTGTAGAGGAAGCTCTGCTCACTGGTATATAGGTGCTCAGAGGTAATAATAGATAAAATTAGTGAGTAACCTCGGCACTCTATATCTCCCAGACTAAGTCAGTAAGTCACAATGGATAGTAATGCAAAATCACTCTTTATTGGTCCGTATTAAGAAAATTTTTTTTTCATAAGCATATATGTTTTTGTCCAAAACAAGTTACAAATGACGTTTCGGCCTGAGCCTTCGTCAGATTGGACTTATCTGCATGTAATCATGAAAAATGACAATAATCAGTATCACATAAGAGTGAGAGAACAATAACATAAACTCGAACAATGTAGAGGTACAATTGGGATGCAGCAAAAAAATTGCAACACAGCAAGAAATGAAACACATGATACAAATGTCATAATACAGTACAAGGACAATATAGTAATGACAAATATGGGGTCAGAGTAGACTTAGACAGCTCTGGTACGAAAGAGATGTCAATCATAAAGTAACATGTGCAGTAGGTGTAGAGCTACACTATGCATGGCAGAGCTAATGGGTAGACCGACCATAGAAAAAGTAGAGAAAAAGTGGAGAAAAAGTGGAGAATAAGTGGAACATAAGAGGAGAAAAAGTGGAGAAAAAGTGGAGAAAAAAGTGGAGAAAAAGTGGAGAAAAAGTGGAGAAAAAGTGGAGAAAAAGTGGAGATTAAGAGGAGAAAAAGTGGAGAAAAAAGTGGAGAAAAAAGTGGAGAAAAAGTGGAGCATAAGAGGAGAAAAAGTGGAGAAAAAGTGGAGAAAAAAGTGGAGAAAAAGTGGAGCATAAGAGGAGAAAAAGTGGAGATTAAGAGGAGAAAAAGTGGAGAAAAAGTGGAGAAAAAGTGGAGAAAAAGTGGAGCATAAGAGGAGAAAAAGTGGAGAAAAAAGTGAAGAAAAAGTGGAGAAAAAGTGGAGCATAAGAGGAGAAAAAGTGGAGAAAAAGTGGAGAAAAAGTGGAGAAAAAGTGGAGCATAAGAGGAGAAAAAGTGGAGAAAAAGTGGAGAAAAAGTGGAGAATAAGTGGAACATAAGAGGAGAAAAAGTGGAGAAAAAGTGGAGAAAAAGTGGAGAATAAGTGGAACATAAGAGGAGAAAAAGTGGAGAAAAAGTGGAGAAAAAAGTGGAGAAAAAGTGGAGAAAAAGTGGAGAAAAAGTGGAGAAAAAGTGGAGATTAAGAGGAGAAAAAGTGGAGAAAAAAGTGGAGAAAAAAGTGGAGAAAAAGTGGAGCATAAGAGGAGAAAAAGTGGAGAAAAAGTGGACAAAAAAGTGGAGAAAAAGTGGAGAAAAAGTGGAGAAAAAGTGGAGATTAAGAGGAGAAAAAGTGGAGAAAAAAGTGGAGAAAAAAGTGGAGAAAAAGTGGAGCATAAGAGGAGAAAAAGTGGAGAAAAAGTGGAGAAAAAAGTGGAGAAAAAGTGGAGCATAAGAGGAGAAAAAGTGGAGAAAAAGTGGAGAAAAAAGTGGAGAAAAAGTGGAGCATAAGAGGAGAAAAAGTGGAGATTAAGAGGAGAAAAAGTGGAGAAAAAGTGGAGAAAAAGTGGAGAAAAAGTGGAGCATAAGAGGAGAAAAAGTGGAGAAAAAAGTGAAGAAAAAGTGGAGAAAAAGTGGAGCATAAGAGGAGAAAAAGTGGAGAAAAAGTGGAGAAAAAGTGGAGAAAAAGTGGAGAAAAAGTGGAGCATAAGAGGAGAAAAAGTGGAGAAAAAAGTGGAGAGAACGTGGAGAAAAAGTGGAGAAAAAGTGGAGCATAAGAGGAGAAAAAGTGGAGAAAAAGTGGAGAAAAAGTGGAGAAAAAGTGGAGCATAAGAGGAGAAAAAGTGGAGAAAAAAGTGGAGAAAACGTGGAGAAAAAGTGGAGAAAAAGTGGAGAAAAAGTGGAGCATAAGAGGAGAAAAAGTGGAGAAAAAGTGGAGAAAAAGTGGAGAAAAAGTGGAGAAAAAGTGGAGCATAAGAGGAGAAAAAGTGGAGAAAAAAGTGGAGAGAACGTGGAGAAAAAGTGGAGAAAAAGTGGAGCATAAGAGGAGAAAAAGTGGAGAAAAAGTGGAGAAAAAGTGGAGAAAAAGTGGAGCATAAGAGGAGAAAAAGTGGAGAAAAAAGTGGAGAAAACGTGGAGAAAAAGTGGAGAAAAAGTGGAGAAAAAGTGGAGCATAAGAGGAGAAAAAGTGGAGAAAAAGTGGAGAAAAAGTGGAGCATAAGAGGAGAAAAAGTGGAGAAAAAAGTGGAGAAAAAGTGGAGAAAAAGTGGAGAAAAAGTGGAGCATAAGTGGAGAAAAAGTGGAGAAAAAGTGGAGAAAAAGTGGAGAAAAAGTGGAGCATAAGAGGAGAAAAAGTGGAGAAAAAAGTGGAGAGAACGTGGAGAAAAAGTGGAGAAAAAGTGGAGCATAAGAGGAGAAAAAGTGGAGAAAAAGTGGAGAAAAAGTGGAGCATAAGAGGAGAAAAAGTGGAGAAAAAAGTGGAGAAAAAGTGGAGAAAAAGTGGAGAAAAAGTGGAGCATAAGAGGAGAAAAAGTGGAGATTAAGAGGAGAAAAAGTGGAGAAAAAGTGGAGAAAAAGTGGAGAAAAAGTGGAGAAAAAGTGGAGAAAAAGTGGAGAAAAAAATGGAGAAAAAGTGGAGAAAAAGTGGAGAGAAAGTGGAGAAAAAAATGGAGAAAAAGTGGAACACCCTTTGGTACCTTTCATGTGGCACTAAGGGGTGCTTAGCTTTGTATTTAGCCAAAAAAATGAAAAAAAAATGACATAGGGTTCCCCCTAGTTTTGTAGCCAGCTAGGGTAAAGCAGACGGCTGCAGCCTGCAGACCACAGCTGGCAACCTCACCTTGGCTGGTAATCCAAAACTGAGGGCACCCCACGCTGTTATTTTAAATTAAATAAATAATTAAAAAAAAAAACACGTAGGGGTCCCCCAAAATTGGATCACCAGCCAAGGTAAAGCAGACAGCTGGGGCCTGATATTCTCAGACTAGGGAGGTCCATGGTTATTGGAATCTCCCCAGCCTAAAAATAGCAGGCCGCAGCCGCCCCAGAAGTGGCGCATCCATTAGATGCGCCAATCCTGGTGCTTCGCCCCAGCTCATCCCGCGCCCTGGTGCGGTGGCAAACGGGGTAATATTTGGGGTTAATACCAGATGTGTAATGTCACCTGGCATCAAGCCCTGGGGTTGGTGAGGTCAGGCGTCTATCAGATACCCGACATCACCAACCCAGTCAGTAATAAAAAAAAATAGACGACAAACACATTTTTATTTGAAAAAACACTCCCCAAAACATTCCCTCTTTAACCAATTTATTAGATTGAAAAACAAATCCAGGTCTGGTGTAATCCAAGGGGTTGCCATGACGATCCACACTGTCCCAGTCAATGAAGAGCAGGATGTTCCCCATTGACTGGGAGAGCAGTGCAGTGACCTGAGCTAACATCAATGGGTCAGCCCAGGTCACTGCAGGGGATGACAAGTGCTGCTGTCAGCGAGGTACATTACCTGCGCTGATCTCCAGCACACTGACAGCCCCTGTCACTGAGGTCAATGACCGGCGCCTTCACAGCAAGTATCGCGAGAGGTCCGTGACGTCACCGCTAGTCAGTCTCGGGTCGGAAGCGATAGGTGATGTGACAAGCGGCGGCCATGGAGGACAGTGACAGCGCTGAGGTCGGGATGGCGGGACTTCATCACCGCAGGTAAGCCGAGCGAGCGAGCGAGCGAGCGAGCGGGCGGGCGGGGGGGGATGGGGGGGATGGGGGGGGATGGGGGGGGGGATGTGTGTGTGTGTGTTTGTGTATGTATGTGTACATGCCGCGGGCAGGAGGGGGCGGAGCGAGCTGAGCGGGAAAGTGTGGGCTTCCTGCACGTAACTAAGATAAACATCGGGTTACTAACCAAAGCGCTTTGCTTGGATACCCGATGTTTATCTTGGTTACCAGCTTGTGGCAGGCTGCCAGCGATGGCTCCTGCACACTGTAGCTGTAAAAAGCCCTGCTTTTTGCTGCTAGAACCGTTCTCGAACGTATCTAGAACTATCGAGCTTTTGCAAAAAGCTCGAGTTCTAGTTCGATCTAGAACATGCCCCAAAATCACTCGAGCCGCGAACTGGAGAACCACGAACCACGAACCGCGCTCAACTCTACTCATAATCCATAGCATACCACATAATCTGCAAAACATGGCGGAGGCAGTATTATAGCTTGAGCATGCATGGCATTTCTTTTTTCCCTGAGGAAGGAGACGGTCCTTGTCTCTGAAACGCGTTGGAATGCTGAAATAAAAAGAAACTTCTTCATTAATCCTGCATCAGTGGTTTTTAGCGCTGCTAAAACCCGTTTTCCTTTATTTTATTATAGCTCATAATCCATAGCATACCACATCATCTGCAAAACATGGCGGAGGCAGTATTATAGCTTGAGCATGCATGGCTGCCAGTGGCATTAGATTCATTGTGTTTATTGATAATGTGACACAGGATTGAAGCAGACAGCTTCAGCTAGGTTTTCAGAGACATACTGTGTGCTTAAGTCCAGCCAAATGCAGCCGAACTGATTAGTCGGCATTTCATAATACAGATGACTAGTGTTGAGCGAGTATGCTTGTCACTACTCGGTACTCGCACGAGTATCACTGTACTCGAGCTACTCGGCGGGGACCGAGTAATCTCGCGATACTCGTGCTGTACTCGTGGTCTTCATCCCTGCATGTTGGCGCTCTTTTGAGAGCCAGCCCTCATGCAGGGATTGGCTGGCAGACCACTGCAATGCCACAGCCCTGTTAGTTGTGGAATTGCAGTGATTGGCCGGCCTGCACAGCGTGACCGAGCCTTTATACCGGCGGGCGCGCTGTGCTCTGCACACAGCCATCCAGACAGTCAGTGCAGGGAGAGTGTTGCTGCTTCAGGGAAAGGTTTGCGGCCCTTTATAGTTATTTCCATAGCAGGGCTGCAAACAGTGTGACCAGAAGTCCTTCTCAGGACTATTGTAGTTGTATACAGGCAGGCAGGGTATAGCCAGGTCGGAGTAAAGGAGCAGAGTCCTTCTCAGGACTATTGTTGCTGTATACAGGCAGGGCAGGCAGGGTATAGCCAGGTCGGAATACAGGCTAGTGACCAGAAGAGTCCTTCTCAGGACTATTGTAGCTGTATACAGGCAGGCAGGCAGGGTATAGAGCCATTCCTAGTGGTGACCGTATACCAGCCTTTATCACCATATCTGGGGCTGATGTACACAGTCTAAAACAGTCCTGATAGTGTCAAACTTCTCAGTAATTGTCGCTCCTAAAAACCTGTTAGGTTCTTAGTGCGTCCGTGCTTGCATTTAAAAACTGCACGTGTGTGCCTGTCGGTGGCAGCGTACAGGTGCACTTGTGTGCATTTTGCACAAACTAGTATATAACGCACAAGTCTAGTGAATAATACACGTCAGTCAGCAGTGTCTGATAGTGTCAAACTTCTCAGTAATTGTCGCTCCTAAAAACCTGTTAGGTTCTTAGTGCGTCCGTGCTTGCATTTAAAAACCGCACGTGTGCCTGTCGGTGGCAGCGTACAGGTGCACTTGTGTGCATTTTGCACAAACTAGTATATAACGCACAAGTCTAGTGAATAATACACGTCAGTCAGCAGTGTCTGATAGTGTCAAACTTCTCAGTAATTGTCACTCCTAAAAACCTGTTAGGATCTTAGTGCGTCCGTGCTTGCATTTAAAAAACGCACGTGTGTGCCTGTCGGTGGCAGCGTACAGGTGCACTTGTGTGCGTTTTGCACAAACTAGTATATAACGCACAAGTCTAGTGAATAATACACGTCAGCAGTGTCTGATAGTGTCAAACTTCTCAGTAATTGTCGCTCCTAAAAACCTGTTAGGATCTTAGTGCGTCCGTGCTTGCATTTACAAAAAACGCACGTGTGTGCCTGTCGGTGGCAGCGTACAGGTGCACTTGTGTGCGTTTTGCACAAACTAGTATATAACGCACAAGTCTAGTGAATAATACACGTCAGTCAGCAGTGTCTGATAGTGTCAAACTTCTCAGTAATTGTCGCTCCTAAAAACCTGAGTTTCTTAGTGCGTCTGTGCTTGCATTTAAAAAACGCACGTATGTGCCTGTCGGTGGCAGCGTACAGGTGCACTTGTGTGCGTTTTGCACAAACTAGTATATAACTCACAAGTCTAGTGAATAATACACGTCAGTCAGCAGTGTCTGATAGTGTCAAACTTCATAGTAATTGTCGCTCCTAAAAACCTGTTAGGTTCTTAGTGCGTCCGTGCTTGCATTTAAAAACCGCACGTGTGTGCCTGTCGGTGGCAGCGTACAGGTGCACTTGTGTGCGTTTTGCACAAACTAGTATATAACGCACAGACTTAGTGAATAATACACGTGAGTCAGCAGTGTCTGATAGTGTCAAACTTCTCAGTAATTGTCGCTCCTAAAAACCTGTTAGGTTCTTAGTGCATCCGTGCTTGCATTTAAAAAACGCACGTGTGTGCCTGTCGGTGGCAGTGTACAGGTGCACTTGTGTGCGTTTTGCACAAACTAGTATATAACGCACAAGTCTAGTGAATAATACACGTCAGTCAGCAGTGTCTGATAGTGTCAAACTTCTCAGTAATTGTCGCTCCTAAAAACCTGTTAGGTTCTTAGTGCGTCCGTGCTTGCATTTAAAAACCGCACGTGTGTGCCTGTCGGTGGCAGCGTACAGGTGCACTTGTGTGCGTTTTGCACAAACTAGTATATAACGCACAAGTCTAGTGAATAATACACGTCAGCAGTGTCTGATAGTGTCAAACTTCTCAGTAATTGTCGCTCCTAAAAACCTGTTAGGATCTTAGTGCGTCCGTGCTTGCATTTACAAAAAACGCACGTGTGTGCCTGTCGGTGGCAGCGTACAGGTGCACTTGTGTGCGTTTTGCACAAACTAGTATATAACGCACAAGTCTAGTGAATAATACACGTCAGTCAGCAGTGGCTGATTGTGTCAAACTTCTCAGTAATTGTCGCTCCTAAAAACCTGAGGTTCTTAGTGCGTCTGTGCTTGCATTTAAAAACCGCACGTGTGTGCCTGTTGGTGGCAGCGTACAGGTGCACTTGTGTGTGTTTTGCACAAACTAGTATATAACACACAAGTCTAGTGAATAATACACGTCAGTCAGCAGTGTCTGATAGTGTCAGACTTCTCAGTAATTGTCACTCCTAAAAACCTGTTAGGTTCTTAGTGCGTCCGTGCTTGCATTTAAAAAACGCACGTGTGTGCCTGTCGGTGGCAGCGTACAGGTGCACTTGTGTGCGTTTTGCACAAACTAGTATATAACGCACAAGTCTAGTGAATAATACACGTCAGTCAGCAGTGTCTGATAGTGTCAAACTTCTCAGTAATTGTCGCTCCTAAAAACCTGAGGTTCTTAGTGCGTCTGTGCTTGCATTTAAAAACCGCACGTGTGTGCCTGTCGGTGGCAGCGTACAGGTGCACTTGTGTGTGTTTTGCACAAACTAGTATATAACGCACAAGTCTAGTGAATAATACACGTCAGTCAGCAGTGTCTGATAGTGTCAAACTTCTCAGTAATTGTCGCTCCTAAAAACCTGTTAGGTTCTTAGTGCGTCCGTGCTTGCATTTAAAAACCGCACGTGTGTGGCTGTCGGTGGCAGCGTACAGGTGCACTTGTGTGCGTTTTGCACAAACTAGTATATAACGCACAAGTCTAGTGAATAATACACGTTAGTCTGCAGTGTCTGATATTGTCAAACTTTTCAGTAATTGTCGCTCCTAAAAACCTGTTAGGTTCTTAGTGCGTCCGTGCTTGCATTTAAAAAACGCACGTGTGTGCCTGTCGGTGGCAGCGTACAGGTGCACTTGTGTGCGTTTTGCACAAACTAGTATATAACGCACAAGTCTAGTGAATAATACACGTCAGTCAGCAGTGTCTGATAGTGTCAAACTTCTCTGTAATTGTCGCTCCTAAAAACCTGTTAGGTTCTTAGTGCGTCCGTGCTTGCATTTAAAAACCGCACGTGTGTGCCTGTCGGTGGCAGCGTACAGGTGCACTTGTGTGCGTTTTGCACAAACTAGTATATAACGCACAAGTCTAGTGAATAATACACGTCAGTCAGCAGTGTCTGATAGTGTCAAACTTCTCAGTAATTGTCGCTCCTAAAAACCTGTTAGGTTCTTAGTGCGTCCGTGCTTGCATTTAAAAACCGCACGTGTGTGCCTGTCGGTGGCAGCGTACAGGTGCACTTGTGTGCGTTTTGCACAAACTAGTATATAACGCACAAGTCTAGTGAGTAATACACATCAGTCAGCAGTGTCTGATAGTGTCAAACTTCTCAGTAATTGTCGCTCCTAAAAACCTGTTAGGTTCTTAGTGCGTCCGTGCTTGCATTTAAAAACCGCACGTGTGTGCCTGTCGGTGGCAGCGTACAGGTGCACTTGTGTGTGTTTTGCACAAACTAGTATATAACGCACAAGTCTAGTGAATAATACACGTCAGTCTGCAGTGTCTGATAGTGTCAAACTTCTCAGTAATTGTCGCTCCTAAAAGCCTGTTAGGTTCTTAGTGCGTCCGTGCTTGCATTTAAAAACCGCACGTGTGTGCCTGTCGGTGGCAGCGTACAGGTGCACTTGTGTGCGTTTTGCACAAACTTGGATATAACGCACAAGTCTAGTGAATACACGTCAGCACAGCATTGCAAAATGCGCAAGGGCGTTGGCAACGAACAAGGAAGTGGACGTGATGGTGGTGCAGGCAGAGGCCGAGGTCGTGGGCAAGCTCTAATTTCGCCACAACAAAGGGCCACATCTACTCGCTCCCACGTCCTGTCCCAAATTCTTGGGGACCGCAGCAGTACAGCGCTCTTGAAACAAGACCAGTGTCAACAGGTTGTTAGTTGGATAGCTGATAATGCTTCCAGTCAGATTGGTACCACCACAATCACTCTGTCTTCCACACAGTCAACTGTCAGTAGCCGTGATACTGCACTGCACATTTCAGAACCTGATCCTCTTTTCTACCACAAGGCTGAGTACACGTCCACGGACATTACTGATCCCACACTTGGACACTCGGAAGAGCTGTTCACGTTTCCATTCTCACATTCTGGCCTCTCGCCAGCTCCTGTTGAAGTGGGTCATGAGGAGATTGTATGTACAGATGCCCAAATATTTGAGCAACCACGTTCTCACGAAGTTGGCAATGTGCCTCAACAAGGGGCGGACAATGATGTGACACAATTGTCAGGAAGTCAGGAGGAGGAGCAGGGTGCGGAAGAGGAAGACGACGTGGTGGATGATCCAGTAACTGACCCAACCTGGCAGGAGGATATGCAGAGCGAGGACAGCAGTGCACAGGGGGAGGGAGGCGTAGCATCCCAACAGGCAGTAAGAAGCAGGGTGGTGGCCCCATGCAGAAGTCAGGCAACCGTTCCCCGGAACAACAACACGACACAAGGTGCCTGTACAAATGTTAGGTCTTCCCGAGTCTGGCAGTTTTTTAAGTTGGCTCCAGATGATTCTAAAAAGGCCATTTGCAACACCTGCCATACCAGCATCAGCAGGGGTACCAAAACTAGCAGCCTGACCACCACCAGCATGATCAGGCACATGTCAGCCAAGCACCCGACTTTGTGGGAGGTACAACAGAGTCGAGGAGCAGTGCTTGCTGATGCCACTGCTACGTCTTTGCTTGTTGTGCATGCGAGCCAATCCCCTGTCCATGCTCCCTGCGAACAAGCCTCCTCCGGCCCTGCACCTGCAGTTTCCTACGCAGAAATAACACCATCATTAAGCACGTCCTTGTCCCAGCGTAGCGTTCAGTTATCCATTCAGCATACCTTTGAACGCAGGCGCAAATACACTGCCAACGCCCCACATGCCACAGTTCTAAATGCTAACATTTCGCGACTGTTTGTGCTGGAAATGTTGCCTTTTAGGCTGGTGGAGACAGAAGCATTCCGCGACCTGATGGCGGCAGCTGTCCCACGTTACTCGGTCCCCAGCCACCACTATTTCTCCCGGTGTGCCGTCCCCGCATTGCATAACCACGTGTCACAAAACATCACACGTGCCCTGAACAACGCTGTTTCAGCCAAAGTCCACCTAACCACAGACACGTGGACAAGTGCTTGTGGGCAAGGCCGCTACATCTCGTTGACGGCACACTGGGTTAATATTGTGGAAGCTGGGACCCAGTCTGAGCGAGGGACGGAACACGTCCTTCCCACACTAAGGTTTGCAGGCCCTACCTCAGTCAGGGTTTCACCCACACTCTACAGCTCCGGAATGTCATGCTCCTCAGCCTCATCCTCCTCCTGCGCATCCTCATCCACTTTACCCTCCACACCGGTCCCAAGCTAGAAGCACTGCAGCACTGCTTCGGCGAAGCGGCAACAGGCTGTGCTGAAGCTAATCTGCATAGGTGACAAACCCCACAATGCAGAAGAGGTGTGGACAGCTCTGAAACAGCAGGCAGATCACTGGCTCACACCTCTGAACCTAAAGCCAGGAAAGGTCGTGTGTGACAATGGCCGGAACCTGGTGGCGGCTTTGAGGCGAGGCCAGCTGACACATGTTCCATGCGTGGCCCATGTGCTCAACCTCATGGTTCAGCGGTTTCTAAAGTCATACCCAGAGCTGTCTAATCTGCTGGTAAAAGTTCGCCGCTTGACTGCACATTTTCGAAAGTCACCTACTGCTTCAGCCGGCCTTGCCGGCTTTCAGCGCCGTTTGCATCTTCCGGCTCACAGACTGGTGTGTGATGTCCCCACACGTTGGAATTCAACTCTGCACATGTTGGTCAGGATATGTGAGCAGAAGAGGGCAGTTGTTGAGTACCTGCATCACCTAAGCCGTCGGGAAATGGGTCAAACTCCACACATAACACTTGAGGAGTGGAGATGGATGTCCGACCTATGTACCATCCTCCAAAACTTTGAGGACTCCACCAATATGGTGAGTGGGGATGACGCCATTATTAGCGTCACCATACTGCTTCTCTGCCTTCTAAAACGGTCTCTGCTCAAAAACAAACATGATGCATTGCAGGCAGATCGCGATGAGTTGGAGCAAGAAACAGTAGTGGGTGTCGGTGATAACACACAGCCGAGCCTTGTCTCACCACAACGTGCAGTGGAGGACTATGACGAGGAGGACGATGAAGACATGGAGCAACTCTCCGGCCAAATTGAGGATATGACATACACCAGTCATATCCTCGGTTCAGCGTGGCTGGCCAGAGGACAGGGTAGATGAGGAGGAGGAGGAGGAGGAGGACAGCATGTTCAGTCATCGTGTTGGTCAGGATACTGAAGTACTGGCTGTTAAGAGTCTGGCGCACATGGCTGACTTTATGGTAAGCTGCCTGTCTCGTGACCCTCGCGTTAAGAACATCTTGGCCGACAATCATTACTGGTTGGTAACACTGTTAGACCCACGCTACAAGGAGAACTTTATGTCTCTTATTCCTGAGGCGTAGAGGTCAGCCAAAATGCAGCAGTTCCGGAAGGCCATAGTCACGGAAGTAGGCAAATCATTCCCCTCACAAAACGCTAGCGGCAGAGGTCAGGAAACAGTGGACAACCAAGGCGTACAGCCGAGAGGGGCACAAGTCCAATCCGCCAGATGTAGGGGAACAGTCTTTAAGATGTGGGACAGTTTTCTCAGCCCCTCACGTACCACAGCCCCTGAGGTGCGGGGTAGTGCTACAAGAAATCCTAAGTTTTCCCAGATGATCAAGGAGTACCTTGCAGATTGAACAACTGTACTCCGACATTCCTCTGTGCCTTACAATTATTGGGTATCCAAGCTGGACACGTGGCATGAATTGGCTCTCTACGCCTTGGAAGTCCTGGCCTGCCCTGCCGCTAGCGTTTTGTCAGAGCGTGTTTTTAGTGCCGCAGGTGGAATCATTACAGATAAACGAACCCACCTGTCAACTGAAAATGCTGACAGGCTGACTCTGATCAAGATGAACAAGGGTTGGATTGGGCCAGACTTCACCACACCACCAGCAAATGAGAGCGGAATTTAACGTTTGTAACGGGAATTTGCCATGTACCTACACTCACCCATGGGTACACACTTCTAGACTTTGGATAACCGCTGGACTGCTCCTCCTTCTCCTCATGTGCCACCATGATGACCGTTACAATAGTTAGGCCGTTGTTTCAGGTATACCCCTAGTGGTAAATTTTTTCGCCCATTCTTTCAGAATGGACATTACAACGACAGGAGACCCGCTCCTTTGCAATGGGAACAATGTTTTGAGGCCCTCATGCACGTCTCTATCCAGGGACAATGTGGAGCCTCCCAATTTTTGGCTGCCCTGCCAAAGGGCTATACTACAAAAGACCCACTTCCTTACAATGGGCACTTCTGGTTTACAGGCCATCATGCACGTCTCTATCCAGGGACAATGTGGAGCCTCCCAATTTTTGGCTGCCCTGCCTAAGGGCTATACTACAATAGACCCACTTTCTTACAATGGGCACTTCAGGTTTACAGGCCCTCATGCGCACGTCTCTATCCAGGGACAATGTGGAGCCTCCCAATTTTTGGCTGCCCTGCCTAAGGGCTATACTACAATAGACCCACTTTCTTACAATAGGCACTTCAGGTTTACAAGCCCTCATGCATGTCTCTATCCAGGGACAATGTGGAGCCTCCCAATTTTTGGCTGCCCTGCCAAAGGGCTATACTACAAAAGACCCACTTTCTTACAATGGGCACTTCAGGTTTACAGGCCCTCATGCACGTCTCTATCCAGGGACAATGTGGAGCCTCCCAATTTTTGGCTGCCCTGCCAAAGGGCTATACTACAATAGACCCACTTTCTTACAATGGGCACTTCAGGTTTACAGACCCTCATGCACGTCTCTATCCAGGGACAATGTGGAGCCTCCCAATTTTTGGCTGCCCTGCCTAAGGGCTATACTACAATAGACCCACTTTCTTACAATGGGCACTTCAGGTTTACAGGCCCTCATGCACGTCTGTATGCAGGGGCATTGGTGAACCTCACAATTTTGGACTGCCCTGGCAAAGGAAAATACTACAAAGACTCACTTCCTCAAAATGGGCACATTAGACTCAAGAGGCCTTCATGTACGTCTCTTCTCAGGGACATCGGAGTGCCACACAATGTTTTCTCGTAAAATCTTTCATGTAATCTCCAAAAGTAACATACACTAGCTCTATCTCACTATTGGGTATGTGCCCTTAACATTTCCGCCATGAAAATTCATTTTGGTGTCATTTTTGAAGGTTTTCTGGTGAGTCTGTAAAAATGACGTAAAACGCGGACAAAATTGTTCACAGCTGTGACTTTTGAGTGATAAATGCTTCAAGGGGTCTTCCCCATGCTGTTGCCATGTCATTTGAGCACTCTTCTGAGACTTTTGTGACATTTTTAGGGTTTCTACATGCTGCCGGGGGTCATTTCATAAAAATACTCGGGTCTCTCATAGGATAACATTGGGCTCGGTGGTCGGGCCGAGTACACGAGTATCTTGGGATGCTCGGCCCGAGCCTCGAGCACCCGAGCTTTTTAGTACTCGCTCATCACTAATAATGACCTAAAACATAAAGCAAACCAGGAGTTTATGAAAGCAAAGAAAGGGAATATTCTTGAATAGCTAAGTCAGTCACCTGATCTCAATCCAATAGAGCCACATGTCACTTGTTAAAGACTAAATTTCAGACTGAAAAGCCCACAAACAAACAGCAACTGAAAACCACTGCAGTAAAGACCTGCAGAGCATTAAAAAGGAGGAAACACAGCGTCTGGTGATGTCCATGAGTCCATAACTTCAGACAATCATTGCGAACAATGGTTTGCAACAAAGTATTTTAAATTAACATTTTATTTTCAAATATTTAATTAGCCCAATTTCTTTTGAGCCCCTAAAGTGAAGAGATTGAGTGTAAAAAATGCTTTAAGCGGGCTTTACACGCTACAATAAATCTAACGATGTGTCGGCGGGGTCACGTCGTAAGTGACGCACATCCGGCATTGTTAGTGTTGTTGTAGCGTGTGAAACCTACGTGTGATTGCGATTGTACGAAAAGACGTTGATCGCATACACGTCGTTCAAATTCTAAAAATTGAACGTCCGGTTGTTCAATGTTCCTGAGGCAGCACACATCGCAGTGTGCGACACCCCGGGAGCGATGAACAAATCTTACCTGCGTCCCACCTGCACTGTGGAAGGAAGGAGGTGGGCGGGATGTTTACGTCTCATCTCCGCCCCTCCGCTTCTTTTGGCCGGCTGCCATGTGACGTCGCTGTGATGTCAAACGTCCCTCCCACTACAGGAAGAGGATGTTCGCCGCCCACAGCGAGCTCGTATGGAAGGTAAGTACGTGTGATGGGATTTAATCGTTTGTGCGACACGGGTAACAAATTGAACGTGCCGCACATACGATGGGGGCGTGTGCGATCGCATATGAGATCGCATGTGTAATTGTAACGTGTAAAGCAGGCTTTAGTTCCTCACATTTTTATGCAATCATTTTGTTCAACCTACTGAATTAAAGCTGAAAAAATGAACTTCAAGTGCATCTGATTTGTTTTGTTCAAAATCCATTGTGGTAATGTACAGAACAAAAATGATAAAAATGTTGTGTTAGGGCTGAAGAATTGCAAATAATAATTAATAAAGAAATTTGCAATTGTAACCCGGGGTCCAGTGTGCAGTGAAGGAATGTTGCTGCTAAGTAACCCCCTTGGCTAGACAGACATCAACAACTAAAGTAATACAGTAGCTGAGGTGTCTATAACACTACCTGTGTTACTTCACACCGGAGTGTAGAATATACTGCAATAATCCCTGTTAAACGTCACAGGGATAATGCACATAAAAGGTAAACGTGATAACCTCTGTTAGCTTCATAGAGGCTATGCTACACAGGAATAAACTTAAGTTAAGATGTATGCCCATGGGATTTGTGCTCCTGCCTAGAGTACCCTCCTGGATGTGGAGAAGACCTCACGCAGATCTGTGTTACAAAGCAAGCTACACCTGTCTACATGATTCGTTTAGCTAAGGCACTTGAACAGGCATAGATTACCAAAACTGTGCCCAAAACTACCTGCCCGAGTCACCAAGCCAGCATGTGGAGTAACCCTCTCACATTACCAGTACTAATCAGAGCTCCTTCCTAAGCAGCCTGGTCTAATTGCGGAGCAACCCTCCTACCAGAACTAGGCCACAGAATTGTGGGAACAACTAGCAGGTGATAGCACGTGGAACCAAGCTAGAGGATGTGCACACACATACACCTCCAATGATATAATGGTAATCGCGTGCCGCCATGCGCTCGGATGAAGTTTAAATTGATTAGGCTCCACTCCAAACAGCTATGTCTAGTCACTGATGACTTCACCCGCATACCAATTACCAATCAGGTGGGGACACGTCATCAGGTCTGCTGACACAAGATCACCAATAGGAAGTTGCCATGTCATGGACATTTTTCACAAATTGCTCAGGTGCAGAGTACCCAGAAAGCACCTGCACAGTGCGGTACTTGGCCAAGCGCTGAGAGTGATGACGAAGCTGAGCAGCAGCTCGAGTGGCTGAGTCCAAATGGGAGGCCACTGGATCCAAAGATGTCCCAGACTCAGCTTTAAAATGGGTAACATCCCAATACCTAACATGTTGTCTCTGTCCAATATATTTGAACTTAACTGTATATTCTAATCAAAACAATGTCTGCTTAAGGGTAGGCCATAGATATTTCTGCAAAACAATGCTAAATCACATACTGCATCATCTGGTGATGAATTATGTGACTGCAGTACATACCTTTAGGCTATGTGCGCACTAGACCGTTTTACCCGCGGATTTACCTGCGGATTTGCCGCAGAAATTTCTTGAGAAAGATTAGAAATCTTTCTGCAGACATTTACCAGCAAAACTTATGTGTTAAAAAAATAGCTGTGCGCACGCTGCGGATTTTTCTCAAGAAAATTTCTTGAGAAAATTTACTCGAGAAACTTTCTTGAGAAAATGAGCATGTTCATTATTACCTGTGGAATATCCCCGGAATTTCTATACTTGCATGTGTCAGGAAAAACCTGCGGAAAATCCATGGAGAAATCGCGGTAAAATCACGGCTAATTCGCTGTAAAAACGCATGCATTTTTACCGCGGATTTGGTGCGTTTTTTTCCCGCAGGTGCGGGAATCTTCAACTCCCAGAATGTCTCTCAAGAAAGTTTCTTGAGAAAAAAGACATTTCTAGTGCGCACATAGCCTTAGGCACACATTTGATGCATTGTGAAAAGAAAAAGTCGGCAATGAAGACTACTATGAACTTAATGACATGCTAGAATCCCACATTAGACAAGATTTGGACTAGAGATGAGCGAACTTGTTCAAAAAAGGTTCACAAATTTCAAATTCTGCACAAGCATTGCCCATTTGGATTTGTGTTCAGATGACCAAGCATTTTTGGCAAAGTTCGGCTTTGTTTGGCAACTGTTAGCAGTTGCACTAATGCATTTCTTGTATTTTATTATCACTTTGGCTAGGATAGTGTTGCTGTATGATTAGTGGGGAGACATGTTTGATGAGGAGAGGTCAGAGGAGAGGCGGACTGTTTTTTGTTTTTTTTATAAACTTTATGTGTGGATGTTCCGGTAGCAATCAGGGCAAAGAAAACATCTACAACATTTAGACACAATAGCTTGTGTCATTGACTGCCTAAATCACATGTCAGTTTGCATATAAAAAGCGAACATGCAGTATTGGTGCCATTTTGTGACTGCTACAATTTAGGGATGGTGCTGCTACTAGACAGATAGTTAGCTTAGCTAGGGGGTTAATTTTTAGCTAGTATAGAAGGCGAAAGTGTAAAACAGGGAATTGCAAGGGTATGCAGTGCAGGGAAAGTTGTGTGCCACAAAATGGAATTTCATTAGTGATTGCAAATTATGTGGACCAGCCACAAAATTGCCATTTCATCATCTAAATAGAGATTTCTACTGGGTGGTTCAGCCACAAATTGCTATTTCATCATCTAAATAGAGATTTCAAAATGTGTGGTCCAGCCATTTCATCTAAATAAAGATTGAAAAATATATGGTCAAGCCACAAATTTCCATTTCATCATCTAAATAGAGATTGCTTCTTCATGATCTAGGCACAACTTGCCATTTCGTCATCTAAATTGATTGAAAATATGTGATCCAGCCAAAAATTGCCATTTCATTATCTAAATAGAATGAAAATATGCGATCCAGCCAAAAATTGCAATTTCATAATCTAAATAGAAACTGCTAATTTGTGGTCCAGGCACAAATTGCCATTTCATCATCTAAATAGAAATTGCATACTCTGTAGTCAAGCCACAAATTTCCGTGTCCTCATGAAATAGAGATTACTACTTTGTGATCCAGGCCCAAGTTGCCATATCATCATCTAAATAGAGGTTGCAAAATCTTTGGTCCAGTCAAAAATTTACTATTTCATCATCTAAATAGAGATTGCAACATCTGTGGGCTTGCCAAAAATTGGCATTTCATCATCTAAATAGATATTTCAACTCTGTGATCCAGAAACAAATTGCTATTTCATCATCTAAATAGTCACTGCTAATTTAGTGACAGATGACTAACTGGTGTGGGCCTAGGTTTGTGATCCCCCTACACCTCCCTCACAGTCCACCAGTTTGTTGTGTACATCCTACTCCACCCTCTGGCAGCACAGCAGCTAGCCCCCGGTCCCACAGTTGTGGTAATGTAAAAAATTATTTCCTCCACATGCCAAGACTAAAGGACACTTTACACACAACGATATCGCTAACAATATATCGTCGGGGTCATGGTGTTCATCACGCACATCCAGCGCCGTTAGCGATATCGTTGTGTGTGACTAAAAGGTGCGATGATCAACGATCGCAAAAACGTCAAATTGTTGATTGTTGACACGTTGCTCCTTTTCATAATATCATTAGTGGTGAATGCCGCTGGTTGTTTGTCATTCCTGCGGCATCACACATCGCTATGTGTGACACCACAGGAACGACGAACATCTCCTTACCTGCGTCCACCGGCAATGAGGAAGGAAGGAGGTGGGCGGCATGTTCCAGCCGCTCATCTACGCCCCTCCTCTGCTAGTGGGCGGCTGCTTAGTGATGCCACTGTGACGCCGAATGAACCGCCCCCTTAAAGGAGAGATTGTTTGGTGTCTCCAGCGACGTCGCTAAGCAGGTATGTGCATGTGACGCTGCCGTAGCGATATTGTTCGCTACGGCAGTGATCACCCCCATGACAAAACAGCGACGTGGGTCGCATATCTAAACTGATGGCCCCAGAAATGCTGCCTTTCCACCTGGTGGATACAGACATTTTTCACATGCTGATAGCCGTGGCAGTCCCCCAGGAAAAAAGTGTTATGAACAGACGAATCAAAGTTTGAGATGTCTGGATCACACAGCAGAACATTTGTGAGACTCAGAACTACTGAAAAGATGCTGCAAGAGTGTCTGACACTATCTGTCAAGCATAGTGGAGGTAATGTGATGGTCTGGGGTTGCTTTGGTGCTGGTAAAATGGGAGATTTGTACAATGTAAAAGGGATTTTGAATAAGGAAGGCTATCACTCCATTTTGCAACGCCATGCCATAACCTGTGGACAGTGCTTGATTGGAGCCAATGTCATCCTAGGACAGGACAATGACCCAATGCACACCTCCAAATTATGCATGAACTATTTAGGGAAGAAACAGGCAGCTGGTTTTCTATCTGTAATGGAATGGCCAGTCCAGACACCAGATCTCAACCCTATTGAGCTGTTGTGGGAGCAGCTTGATCGTATGGTATGCAAAAAGTGCCCATCAAGCCAATCCAACTTGTGAGAGGGAGTTCTGGAAGCATGAGATGAAATACCTCCAAATTACCTCTGCAAAATAACAGCTATAATGCCAAAGGTCTGCAAAGCTGGAATTGCTGCAAAAGGAGCATTCTTTGAAGAAAGCAAAGTTTGAAGGAGAAAATTATTATTTCAAGTAAAAATCATTATTTCTAACCTCGTCAATGTCTGGACCATATTTTCCATTCATTATGCAACTCATTTGATAAAAAAAGCATGATTTTTCATGGAAAAGACAAAATTGTCTTGGTGAACCCAAACTTTTGAACTGTAGTGTATATTACACAACAATACTTAGTACATTCTACACTATAACTTATGTGATGACTGTCAAAATTGTTTAAATACAAAATTTTATACATAACTCCTTTCTGAAGTGTAAACTCATAAGTTCTGTGTTTTGCCACGGGACAAACATTACATTGATTGTCAGAACACCTGTAGAACCATTTAACACTATACCAGGTTTCAGTATTCCTGGACTCCTCCAATAAGCTAGGTAAAAGAGAACCACCCAGCTGATCTTCCAAGTCTAGCAAAGCATCTTTAGCCTCCTGAGACAATTTTGTGAAACATCATCTTGATTTTCAATGGGTGAATATTTAAGAATATTTATTTTTTATTTAATTAAATTGCAAACTATATGAAGTTGAAAAAGTGAAACTATATAGAACCATCAATTTTAGATGGGTTTCTTTACCAAAGATCATTTCTTGATCTAGATCCAATGGCAATAAATGTAGCATTAACTAGTTGTTTGTTGTAACCTCTAGCAACCAATCTGTTTTTAATGATTTTACTCTCCTTAAAATATTTCTTATTAGTAGAGCAAATGCATCTAGCATGAATGAATTTTCCTTTGGGTATAGCTCTGATGGTTTAGTAGGGATGGCACCTAGAAGCTTGTAAAATAGTATTATAGGAAACCGTTTATCTATATAATGAAGTACTATATGTACTATGCCATCATTGCCGGCACCCCTGAGTAAGTTGTCCAGAAATGAAAGTCGGACGTTCTTGTAATTATGTACAAATTTATATTACAGTTATTGTTGTTAATTAGTGATGAGCGAGCATGCTTGTAACTACTCGGTACTCGCACGAGTATCGCTGTACTCGGGCTGCTCGGCGGGGACCGAGTAATCTCGCGATACTCGTGCTGTACTCGTGGTCTTCATTTCTGCATGTTGGCGCTCTTTTGAGAGCCAGCCCTCATGCAGGGATTGGCTGGCAGACCACTGCAATGCCACAGCCCTGTTAGTTGTGGAATTGCAGTGATTGGCCGGCCTGCACAGCGTGACCGAGCCTTTATACCGGCCGGCACGCTGTGCTCTGCTCACAGCTATCCAGACAGTCAGTGCAGGGAGAGTGTCGCTGATTCAGGGAAAGCTTTGCGGCCCTTTATAGCTTTTTCAGTTGCAGGGCTGCAAACAGTGTGACCAAAAGTCCTTCTCAGGACTATTCTAGTTGTATACAGGCAGGCAGGGTATAGCCAGGTCGGAGTACAGTAGCAGAGTCCTTCTCAGGACTATTGTTGCTATATACAGGCAGGGTATAGCCAGGTCTGAATACAGGCTAGTGACCAGAAGAGTCCTTGTCAGGACTATTGTACCAGTATACAGGCAGGCAGGCAGGCAGGGTAGTGGTGACCGTATACCAGCCTTCATCATATCTGGGGCTGGTGTACACAGTGTAAAACAGTCCAGATAGTGTCTGACTTGTCTGTAATTGTCGCTCCCCAAAAAAACCTGTTAGGTTCTTATTGCGTCCGTGCTTGGTTTTTAAAACCGCACGTGTGTGCCTGTCGGTGGCAGCGTACAGGTGGACTTGTGTGCAATTTCCACAAACTTTGATATAACGCACAAGTAGTGAATATACACGTCAGCAGTGCACAGCATTGCAAAATGCGCAAGGGCATTGGCAAGGAACAAGGAAGTGGACGTGATGGTGGTGCAGGCAGAGGCCGAGGTCGTGGGCAAGCTCTAATTTCGCCACAACAAAGGGCCACATCTAGTCGCTCGCACGTCCTGTCCCAAATTCTTGGGGACCGCAGCAGTACACCGCTCTTGAACCAAGACCAGTGTCAACAGGTTGTTAGTTGGATAGCAGATAATGCTTCCAGTCAGATTGGCACCACCACAAACACTCTGTCTTCCACACGGTCAAGTGTCAGTAGCCGTGATACTGCACCGCACATTTCTGAACCTGATCCTCCTTCCTACCACCAGGCTGAGTACACGTCCTCCTCGGACATTAATGATCCCACACTTGGACACTCGGAAGAGCTGTTCACGTTTCCATTCACACATTCTGGCCTCTCGCCAGCTCATATTGAAGTGGGTCATGAGGAGATCGTCTGTACAGATGGCCAAATATTTGAGCAGCCACGTTCTCACGAAGTTGGCAACGTGTCTCAACAAGTGGTGGACGATGATGAGACACAATTGTCAGGAAGTCAGGAGGAGGAGCAGGGTGCGGAAGAGGAAGACGACGTGGTGGATGATCCAGTAACTGACCCAACCTGGCAGGAGGATATGCAGAGCGAGGACAGCAGTGCACAGGGGGAGGGAGGCGTAGCATCACAACAGGCAGTAAGAAGCAGGGTGGTGGCCCCAGGCAGAAGTCAGGCAACCGTTCCCCGGAACAACACGACGACACAAGGTGCCTGTACAAATGTTAGGTCTTCCCGAGTCTGGCAGTTTTTTAAGTTGGATCCAGATGATTCAAAAAAGGCCATTTGCAACACCTGCCGTGCCAGCATCAGCAGGGGTACCAAAACTAGCAGCCTGACCACCACCAGCATGATCAGGCACATGTCAGCCAAGCACCCGACTTTGTGGGAAGTACAACAGAGTCGAGGAGCAGTGCTTGCTGATGTCACTGCTACGTCTTCGCTGGTTGTGCATGCGAGCCAATCCCCTGTCCATGCTGCCTGCGAACAAGCCTCCTCCACTCCTGCACCTGCAGTTGCCTACGCAGAAAGAACACCATCATCAAGCACGTCCTTGTCCCAGCGCAGCGTTCAGTTATCCATTCAGCAAACCTTTGAACGCAGGCGCAAATACACTGCCAACACCCCACATGCCACAGTTCTAAATGCTAACATTTCGCGACTGCTTGCGCTGGAAATGTTGCCTTTTAGGCTGGTGGAGACAGAAGCATTCCGTGACCTGATGGCGGCAGCTGTCCCACGTTACTCGGTCCCCAGCCGCCACTATTTCTCCCGGTGTGCCGTCCCCGCGTTGCATAACCACGTGTCACAAAACATCACACGTGCCCTGAACAACGCTGTTTCACCCAAGGTCCACCTAACCACAGACACGTGGACAAGTGCTTGTGGGCAAGGCCGCTACATCTCGTTGACGGCACACTGGGTTAATATTCTGGAAGCTGGGACCCAGTCTGAGCGAGGGACGGAACACGTCCTTCCCACACCAAGGTTTTCAGGCCCTACCTCAGTCAGTGTTTCACCCACACTCTACAGCTCCGGAATGTCATGCTCTTCAGCCTCCTCCTCCTCCTGCGCATCCTCATCCACTGTACCCTCCACACCAGTCACAAGCTGGAAGCACTGCAGCACTGCCTCGGCGAAGCGGCAACAGGCTGTGCTGAAGCTAATCTGCATAGGTGACAAACCCCACAATGCAGAAGAGCTGTGGACAGCTCTGAAACAGCAGGCAGATCACTGGCTCACACCTCTGAACCTAAAGCCAGGAAAGGTCGTGTGTGACAATGGCCGGAACCTGGTGGCGGCTTTGAGGCGAGGCCAGCTGACACATGTTCCATGCGTGGCCCATGTGCTCAACCTCGTGGTTCAGCGGTTTCTAAAGTCATACCCAGAGCTGTCTGATCTGCTGGTAAAAGTTCGCCGCCTGTCTGCACATTTTCGAAAGTCACCTACTGCTTCAGCCGGCCTTGCCGGCTTTCAGCGCAGTTTGCATCTTCCGGCTCACAGACTGGTGTGTGATGTCCCCACGCGTTGGAATTCAACTCTGCACATGTTGGTCAGGATATGTGAGCAGAAGAGGGCAGTTGTTGAGTACCTGCATCACCTAAGCCTTCGGGAAATGGGTCAAACTCCACACATAACACCTGAGGAGTGGAGATGGATGTCAGACCTATGTACCATCCTCCAAAACTTTGAGGACTCCACCAAGATGGTGAGTGGTGATGACGCCATTATTAGCGTCACCATACCGCTACTCTGCCTTCTAAAACGGTCTCTGCTGAAAAACAAACATGATGCATTGCAGGCGGAGCGCGATGAGTTGCAGCAAGAAACAGTAGTGGGTGTGGGTGATGATAACACACAGCCCAGCCTCGTCTCATCACAACGTGCAGTGGAGGACTATGACGAGGAGGAGGATGAAGACATGGAGCAACTCTCCGGCCAAATTGAGGATATGACATGCACACCAGTCATATCCTCGGTTCAGCGTGGCTGGCCAGAGGACAGGGTAGATGAGGAGGAGGAGGAGGAGGAGGAGGAGGAGGACAGCATGTTCAGTCATCTTGTTGGTCAGGCTACTGAAGTCCTGGCTGTTAAGAGTCTGGCGCACATGGCTGACTTTATGGTAAGCTGCCTGTCTCGTGACCCTCGCGTTAAGAACATCTTGGCCGACAATCATTACTGGTTGGTAACACTGTTAGACCCACGCTACAAGGAGAACTTTTTGTCTCTTATTCCCGTGGAGGAGAGGTCAACCAAAATGCAGCAGTTCCGGAAGGCCATAGTCACGGAAGTAGGCAAAGCATTCCCCTCACAAAACGCTAGCGGCATAGGTCAGGAATCAGTGGACAACCGAGGCGTACAGCCGAGAGAGGCACAAGTCCAATCCGCCAGAGGTAGGGGAACAGTCTTTAAGATGTGGGACAGTTTTCTCAGCCCCTCACGTACCACAGCCCCTGAGGTGCGGGGTAGTGCCACAAGAAATCCTAAGTTTGCCCAGATGCTGAAGGAGTACCTTGCAGATCGATCAACTGTACTCCGACATTCCTCTGTGCCTTACAATTATTGGGTATCCAAGCTGGACACGTGGCATGAATTGGCTCTCTACGCCTTGGAAGTCCTGGCCTGCCCTGCTGCTAGCGTTTTGTCAGAGCGTGTTTTTAGTGCCGCAGGTGGAATCATTACAGATAAACGCACCCGCCTGTCAACTGAAAATGCTGACAGGCTGACTCTGATCAAGATGAACAAGGGTTGGATTGGGCCAGACTTCACCACACCACCAGCAAATGAGAGCGGAATTTAAAGTTTGCCATGTACCTCCACTCACCCATGGGTACACACTTCTGGACTTTGGATAATCGCTGGACTGCTCCTCCTTCTCCTCATGCGCCACCATGATAATGACCATTACAAATTGCAATACTTAGGCCTTTGTTTCAGGTATACCCCCAGTGGTAAATTTTTTCGCCCATTCTTTGCAGAATGGACATTACAACGACAGGAGACCCGCTCCTTTGCAATGGGAACAATGTCTTGAGGCCCTCATGCACGTCTCTACCCAGGGACAACGTGGAGCCTCCCAATTTTTGGCTGCCCTGCCAAAGGGCTATACTATAATACACCCACTTCCTGACAATGGACACTTAATGTTTTGAGGCCCTCATGCACGTCTCTACCCAGGGACAACGTGGAGCCTCCCAAATATTGGCTGCCCTGCCAAAGGACTATACTATAATACACCCACTTCCTTCCAATGGGCACTTCAGGTTTACAGGCCCTCATGCACGTCTCTACCCAGGGACAACGTGGAGCCTCCCAATTTTTGGCTGCCCTGCCAAAGGGCTATACTATAATACACCCACTTCCTGACAATGGACACTTAATGTTTTGAGGCCCTCATGCACGTCTCTACCCAGGGACAACGTGGAGCCTCCCAATTTTTGGCTGCCCTGCCAAAGGGCTATACTATAATACACCCACTTCCTTCCAATGGGCACTTCAGGTTTACAGGCCCTCATGCACGTCTCTACCCAGGGACAACGTGGAGCCTCCCAATTTTTGGCTGCCCTGCCAAAGGGCTATACTATAATACACCCACTTCCTGACAATGGACACTTAATGTTTTGAGGCCCTCATGCACGTCTCTACCCAGGGACAACGTGGAGCCTCCCAATTTTTGGCTGCCCTGCCAAAGGGCTATACTATAATGCACCCATTTCCTTCCAATGGGCACTTCAGGTTTACAGGCCCTCATGCACGTCTCTACCCAGGGACAACGTGGAGCCTCCCAATTTTTGGCTGCCCTGCCAAAGGGCTATACTATAATACACCCACTTCCTGACAATGGACACTTAATGTTTTGAGGCCCTCATGCACGTCTCTACCCAGGGACAACGTGGAGCCTCCCAATTTTTGGCTGCCCTGCCAAAGGGCTATACTATAATACACCCACTTCCTTCCAATGGGCACTTCAGGTTTACAGGCCCTCATGCACGTCTCTACCCAGGGACAACGTGGAGCCTCCCAATTTTTGGCTGCCCTGCCAAAGGGCTATACTATAATACACCCACTTCCTTCCAATGGGCACTTCAGGTTTACAGGCCCTCATGCACGTCTCTACCCAGGGACAACATGGAGCCTCCCAATTTTTGGCTGCCCTGCCAAAGGGCTATACTATAATACACCCACTTCCTTCCAATGGGCACTTCAGGTTTACAGGCCCTCATGCACGTCTCTACCCAGGGACAACGTGGAGCCTCCCAATTTTTGGCTGCCCTGCCAAAGGGCTATACTATAATACACCCACTTCCTTCCAATGGGCACTTCAGGTTTACAGGCCCTCATGCACGTCTCTATGCAGGGGCATTGGTGAACCTCACAATTTTGGACTGCCCTGGCAAAGGAAAATACTACAAAGACTCACTTCCTCAAAATGGGCACATTAGACTCAAGAGGCCTTCATTTACGTCTCTTCTCAGGGACATCGGAGTGCCACACAATGTTTTCACGTAAAATCTTTCATGTATTAATCTCAAAAAGTAACATACACCAGCTCTATCTCACTATTGGGTATGTGCCCTTAACATTTCTGCCATGAAAAATCATTTTGGGGTCATTTTGGAAGGTTTTCTGGAGTCCGTAAAAATGGCGTGAAACTCGGACAAAATTGTTCACAGCTGTGACTTTTGAGTGATAAATGCTTCAAGGGGTCTTCCCCATGCTGTTGCCATGTCATTTGAGCACTCTTCTGAGACTTTTGTGACATTTTTAGGGTTTCTCCATGCTGCCGGGGGGTCATTTCACAAAAATACTCGGGTCTCCCATAGGATAACATTGGGCTCGTTGCTCGGGCCGAGTACACGAGTATCTTGGGAGGCTCGGCCCGAGCTTCGAGCACCCGAGCTTTTTAGTACTCGCTCATCACTATTGTTAAGGTATAAAATAAAATCAGAAATAATTCCAGAATTGCCTGACCTTACCAGAAAGAGGTCATCCACATAATGGCCAAACAACTGAATACAGTCAGGGCCAGAAATATTTGGACACTGACACAAGTTTTGTTATTTTAGCTGTTTACAAAAACATGTTCAGAAATACAATTATATATATAATATGGGCTGAAAGTGCACACTCCCAGCTGCAATATGAGAGTTTTCACATCCAAATCGGAGAAAGGGTTTAGGAATCATAGCTCTGTAATGCATAGCCTCCTCTTTTTCAAGGGACCAAAAGTAATTGGACAAGGGACTCTAAGGGCTGCAATTAACTCTGAAGGCGTCTCCCTCGTTAACCTGTAATCAATGAAGTAGTTAAAAGGTCTGGGGTTGATTACAGGTGTGTGGTTTTGCATTTGGAAGCTGTTGCTGTGACCAGACAACATGCGGTCTAAGGAACTCTCAATTGAGGTAAAGCAGAACATCCTGAGGCTGAAAAAAAAGAAAAAATCCATCAGAGAGATAGCAGACATGCTTGGAGTAGCAAAATCAACAGTCGGGTACATTCTGAGAAAAAAGGAATTGACTGGTGAGCTTGGGAACTCAAAAAGGCCTGGGCATCCACGGATGACAACAGTGGTGGATGATCGCCGCATACTTTCTTTGGTGAAGAAGAACCCGTTCACAACATCAACTGAAGTCCAGAACACTCTCAGTGAAGTAGGTGTATCTGTCTCTAAGTGAACAGTAAAGAGAAGACTCCATGAAAGTAAATACAAAGGGTTCACATCTAGATGCAAACCATTCATCAATTCCAAAAATAGACAGGCCAGAGTTAAATTTGCTGAAAAACACCTCATGAAGCCAGCTCAGTTCTGGAAAAGTATTCTATGGACAGATGAGACCAAGATCAACCTGTACCAGAATAATGGGAAGAAAAAAGTTTGGAGAAGAAAGGGAACGGCACATGATCCAAGGCACACCACATCCTCTGTAAAACATGGTGGAGGCAACGTGATGGCATGGGCATGCATGGCTTTCAATGGCACTGGGTCACTTGTGTTTATTGATGACATAACAGCAGACAAGAGTAGCCGGATGAATTCTGACGTGTACCGGGATATACTTTCAGCCCAGATTCAGCCAAATGCCACAAAGTTGATCGGACGGCGCTTCATAGTACAGATGGACAATGACCCCAAGCATACAGCCAAAGCTACCCAGGAGTTCATGAGTGCAAAAAAGTGGAACATTCTGCAATGGCCAAGTCAATCACCAGATCTTAACCCAATTGAGCATGCATTTGACTTGCTCAAATCCAGACTTAAGACGGAAAGACCCACAAACAAGCAAGACCTGAAGGCTGCGGCTGTAAAGGCCTGGCAAAGCATTAAGAAGGAGGAAACCCAGCGTTTGGTGATGTCCATGGGTTCCAGACTTAAGGCAGTGATTGCCTCCAAAGGATTCGCAACAAAATATTGAAAATAAAAATATTTTGTTTGGGTTTGGTTTATTTGTCCAATTACTTTTGACCTCCTAAAATGTGCAGTGTTTGTAAAGAAATGTGTACAATTCCTACAATTTCTATCAGATATTTTTGTTCAAACCTTCAAATTAAACGTTGCAATCTGCACTTGAATTCTGTTGTAGAGGTTTCATTTCAAATCCAATGTGGTGGCATGCAGAGCCCAACTCGCGAAAATTGTGTCACTGTCCAAATATTTCTGGACCTAACTGTATATTTAAAAAATGGATTATTTACATTGAAGATAAAATTCTCCTCCCACCACGCCATATAAAATATAGCAAAAATGAGAATTTTGACCCAATTGGGTGGCCCTCAATTTGGAGAAAAAATTGGGAATTGAATATAAAATAAGTATGTTTTAAGAGAAAATGTAAACTAATAAGCAAAAATTGTTTGCACTCATCAGAATATCTACTGTTCCGCTACAGATGATGATAAATCACTGATATGGCAAGGCAATGCTGGATAACCGAATAATGATTAACAAAGTCAAGTATTACAGACACATATGAATTTTTCCACACAAAGAAACTGATGATCCATTCTTAGGATAACCAGGAATGCATAATACCAAAGGTTGTAATTGTGCGTCTAGGCACTTGCTAAGTTCCTCACTCAGAAAACCTATCCCTGCAATAATGGGTCGTAACGGTCGAGCGCCTGTGTTACAGACTTTTCAATTGTTCGTTGAGAGAGATCTTAAGATTCTGGATGACAATAGTAAGGGTCGAGGTTCACAAAAAAAATCTAGATAAAAAACATTATCAAGTTATTAATGAACTATGTTCTAATAATAAGCTGGTAATATGCCAGTCGGACAAATCTGGGTCCATTGTAGTTATGGACAGTGCATTTTATAAACCTTTATCACTAGACATTTTGAATATAAACAAAACATATGGTAAAATAGTTTCAAACCCAACATTAATCTTTAAGAATACTCAATAAAGTTCTCGAGGAAGGTGTATATTTGGGAGTTATAGATAAAAAATGCAGAAACATTTATCCATTAATCATCGTATAATACCTGTATTTCAAGGGCTTCCTAAGATCCATAAGGAGGTTTTTCCTCCATCGTTACGACCCATTATTGCAGGGATAAGTTCTCTGGTTGAGGGACTTAGCGACTGGCTGGATGCACAATTACACACTTTGGTGTTATGCATTCCTGGTTATAATAAGGATGAATCATTAGTTTTACAAAATGTCAATCTTTTTGTGTGGAAAAATTTGTGTTTGTAACAGTTGATTTTGTTAATATTTATTCTTTTTTCCAGCATTGCCTTGCCATTTCAAGACAATATAGAATAAAATGCTGGTATGTGCAAAAAGATACCCCCTGATAGCAAAATTGTTGATCTTTCATCATTTGATCCTTTCTGGAAATGTTGATATAGCATATCAAACAACCTATGAAGTCTAATAGTTCTGCTACCTGAGTTATGTAGTAGTTTGCATGATAAAATCAAGCATCACTGTCACAAAGTCAATGTTTACTGTAGATTTCTGAAATGTACACTAGATCAGCCTGTGTATGGTCACTATAATGTGTGTGTGTGTATATATATATATATATATTAGCTGTACCCTGCCACGCTTTGCTGTGGCACATTTTAGTTTAACGGATAAGAGATGAAACAGAAGATACATTTCCAGCAAGAGTTTAATTTGTTAACACTTGTGGGTATACAATATTTTTGGTTTTACCATCGGCTGTGTAGATAAAAAGATTGTCTGGTTTGGCAACACTAGTGCATGCAACATACCATTTTCCATGGCTAAAGCAATCCGTATGTTATTATTAATATAGACCACACAATTCTAAATATTGACCCTGAGTTTTGTTCATAGTAATTGCAAATGCTAATCGAACAGGGAATTGCACTCTCTTGAATTGAAACGGTATATCAGATGGAATAATGGAAATTCGAGGAATGAGGACATCTACACCTTTTGTAAGGTTCTGTCAAAATTGTTGCTTCTATTATGTTGCTTATCAATTTTTTGACTGCAAGCCGCATGCCGTTGCAGTTTTGGCTGATTAATATTTCGTATCATAAGAATGGGCACACCGATTTTCAATGTCAATATGTGCGATGGTACCCCGGATCGCGATGACCCAGCATATAGCACTGTTGTTAGTCCACCGTGAACAGTTGAAATTTTCCATGGTCCGTGAACAGTTCAAATTTTCCGCGGTTGATCGCATGCGTGGATCTCGATTACCTAGCATATAGCGCAGTTGTTAGTTTACTGTGAACAGTTGAATTTTTCCGTGGTTGAGCACATGCGTGGATCGCGATTACCCAGCATATAGTGCAGTTGTTAGTTTACGTGAACAGTTCAAATTTTCTGTGGCTGCGCACATGCATGGATCGCGATTACCCAGCATACAGCTCAGTTGTTAGTTTACTGTGAACAGTTGAAATTTTCCACAGTTGCGCGCATGCGTGTTTTGCGATGACCCAGCATATAGCGCGGCTATTAGTCTACTGTACACAGTTGAAATTTTCCGTGGTTGCGCCCATTCGTGGATCACGATGAGTGGACCGAAACACTCGCGGGGCTCAGGGAACATTGTGTCGAAATTTGACAACAATCGGTTGGGAACTTTCTGAGATAAGCGGATCTTTTCAAACGCACATAAGATTTTTATATATATATATATATATATATATATATATATATAATCAGTATGTATACACTACAGTTCAAAAGTTTACGGTCACTGAGATATTTCCTTATTTTTGAAAGAAAAACAAATTTTGTTTTCAATTAAGCTATCGTTAAATTAAACAGAGATATACTGTATGCATTGTTAATGTGATAAATGACTATTCTAGCTGCAAACGTCTGGTTTTTAATGCAATATCTACATAGGTGTATAGAGGCCCATTTCCAACAACCACCACTTGAGTGTTCTAGAGGTACATTGTGTTTGCTGTGTTAGAAGGCTACTGGATGTTTAGAAATCCCTTGAAAACCCTTGGGCAAGTATATTAGCACAGCTGAAAACAGTTTTGCTGATTAGTGAAGCTATAAAACTGACCTTTCTTTGAGCTAGTTAAGAATCTGGATCATTACATTCGTTGGTTCCTTTAAACTCTCAAAATGGCCAGAAAATCATAGTCTAATCATAGTTACACTCTATTATTTCCTCTACATGTTAAGCATTTAGCACAAAACCCACCGAAAATTTTTCAGTATATTCTACTCTCTATGGTTCTCTTCCTTCCTTTTTTCAGTATTTTATTTGGCTCTCTACTAAATGATAGTGTGACACAAATGTGGTGTATGATATCATAATTATATACAATAGAAAATTATATTGTGGTGCAGTTAGCCAGAAAAATTGGAGTACATACTTTGATGCTTCAAAAAAGGTTTGTTCATTAAGGGATTAATTTAAAAATATGTACAATGTTTGTATAACATTTTTATAAATGGCAAACCATGTCACATAGTTACATAGTTGCATAATTACATAGGTTGAAAAAAAGACCTAGGTCCATCTAGTTCAGCCTTCTTTAACAAATTAAACATTTTGTCACTAAATCATTTATAACCTACAATGTTGTGTGCTGAGGAAATCATCCATTTCTGTTTTAAAAATCGTTATAGTGTCAGCCATTACTACCTCTTGTGATAGGACATTCCACAATATTTCCTATTCAGCTGCTGTAATCCCCTTTCTTCCTCTCACAGTGAGTGCCCACTAGTCCATAGTATTCTCTTTGGAAGGAATAGGTCATGTGCCAGTCCTTTATATTGACCAAACAAGTATTTATACTGATGTAGCTGTTCTGCTCTGACTCAAAGGTCTTCTTATGGGATCACCAGTGAGGTCCAAAGCGAATAAGGCATCTTAGATATCAAACCCTTGGAGAAGGGACCTGCATGCTTGTGAGCATGATCAGTTTTATCAGTTTTTTTTTACCAGTACACGGATAATTTATAATATTTACAGACCAATGTGATATTGCATAAATTCTTCTAGTAGAAATTTACCAATTAAACCCTACTGCTGTGTCATCTGACTTTTAAGTCTCAGAAATACAGAGATGTAGAGTCTTGCATATGAGATAAGAAAATATTTTAAACAAAAATAAGACCTTGAATTTTCAGACTCAGACTACACTGCGATTAGTATGTACTTAAACAAAATGTTCTTTGACAATAATAAAATATTTAAAATATAGAAACAATTAGCCCTTCTATATCAATTCACATAAATGAGATCTCCTCTGAGATGTATTTTTTCTAAGCTAAACAGAAATCCAACTTTTTCAACCTATTATCAAATGGTATATATCATATGGGAGGCCTTCAATACCTTGCATTAATCTAATTACCAACCTTTGAACTGACTCTAACTTCTGAATATCATTTTTAAAATGTGGAGCCCAAAACTGGATCCCATATTCCAGATGTGGCCTTACAAGTGATTTATAGAGGGGTAACACTACGTTGAGCTCACATGATCTAATCTTTCTTTTTATACACCCTAAAATCTTGTTTGCTTTAGAAGCTGCTGCCTGACATTGAGTGCTTCTGCTCAGCTTATTTGTAATCAAAATACCCAAGTCCTTCTCCTGTTCTGTAATCCCGAGTTTACTTCCATGAAATGTATACGCAGCTATAGGATTTCTCCGTCTTAGGTGCATTACTTGACATTAATCAACATTAAATCTCATTTGCCAAGTATCTGCCCATTGCGACATCTTATCCAGATGATTTTGCAATTATGCACTATCAAAGTCAGTTTTTAATATCCTACATAGTTTGGTGTCGTCAGCAAAGACTGACACTTTAAGGCCACGTCACACCAAGCAACATCGCTAGCAACATCGCTGCTAAGGAACAACTTTTGTGACATAGCAGCGATGTTGCTAGCGATGTTGCTTAGTGTGACATCCAGCAACAACCTGGCCCCTGCTGTGAGGTCGTTGGTTGTTGCTGAATGTCCTGGGCCATTTTTTAGTTGTTGCTCTCCTGCTGTGAAGCACACATCGCTGTGTGTGACAGCGACAGAGCAACAACTAAATGTGCAGGCAGCAGGAGCCGGCTTCTGCGGACGCTGGTAACCACGGTAAACATCGGGTAACCAAGAAGCCCTTACCTTGGTTAATGATATTTACCTTCGTTACCAGCATCCGCCGCTCTCAGCTGTCAGTGCCGGCTCCCTGCTCGCTGCACACTTAGCCACAGTACACATCGGGTAATTAACCCGATGTGTACTGTGGCTAGGAGCGCAGGGAGCCGGCACCAGCAGTGTGAGAGCGGCGGACGCTGGTAACGAAGGTAAATATTGGGTAACCAAGGTAATGGCTTCTTGGTTAACTGATGTTTACCGTGGTTGCCAGCATCCGCAGAAGCCAGCTCTTGCTGCCTGCACACGAAGTAGAGTACACATTGGGTAATTAACCCGATGTGTACTGTGGCTAGGTGTGCAGGGAGCCAGCGCTAAGTGGTGTGCGCTAGTAACCAAGGTAAATATCGGGTTGGTTACCCGATATTTACCTTATTTACCAAGCGCAGCATCGCTTCCACGTGGCGCTGGGGGCTGGTCACTGGTTGCTGGTGAGATCTGCATGTGTGACAGCTCACCAGCAACCCGTGTAGCGATGCTCCAGCGATCCCTGCCAGGTCAGGTTGCTGGGGGGATCGCTGGAGCATCGCTTAGTGTGACATCTCACCAGCGACCTCCTAGCAACTTACCAGCGATCCCTATCAGGTTGTATCGTTGTTGGGATCACTGGTAAGTTGTTTAGTGTGACTGGGTCTTTACTCTCAATCCCATCAACAAGGTCAATAATAAAGAGATTAAAAAGAATAGGTCCTACACAGATCCCTGTAGCACCCCACTGCTGACTATAGCCCAAATAGAGAATGTACCATTTATGACTACTTTTTGTTTCCTATCTTTTAGCTAATTCCCTACCCATCTGCTTATAGTTTCCCCCCTTGCTTCTGGAGCTTTAGTATAAGGCTATTATGTGGTACAGTATCAAATGCCTTTGCAAAGTCCAATAAATCACAGCAGCTGCTCTACCAATATCCAAATTTGCACTTACCTCTTCATACAAACCAACCACGTTAGTTAGAGTTGATTTGTCATGCTGGTTATGCTATTGTTATGTCTCTCCAATATATCAATGCATGTCATCTAGTAGAATGCCCTCAAAAACCTTGCACATCACTGATGTCAGACTTCCAGACAGTAGTTGCCTGGATCCACCCTCTTATATTTCTTAAACATTGGTACCACATCAGACATTCTCCAATCCAGAGGTACCAACCCTATTACAAGAGAGTCTAAGAAGATAAGATCCGGCAGTCTTTCAATTACTGAGCTCTATTCCCTAAATACCTGTGGATGAATTCCATCTGCCCCAGGGGATTTGTCAATATTTAATTTTCTCAGACTGTTAACTTGTGTTAACTTATATGTTGACATGTTAACTTATCATAAACTATCTTTTCAAAATATTCTGTATCCCCAACACGTTTATAAGATATAAAAGGAAAGTTATTCAGGTAAAGCAGAAATAGATACTTATCATTACCAAATGATTTCTTTTAAATTGAATTGTAGATCAAGTATCTCTAAGCAAAAGCATTGTAATGCAATTGAATCCAAAAGCAATCAGAATAAGTATTCTTGATAATCGATCTATGGGCATTTCAAGATAAAGGTCATACTATTATTAATTTTGTTAATAGGTACCAAGCTACTGAAGAAAATGAATTTTCAAATTTGATAGTGGTATACTATTATATATTGAATGAGTAAATTAATTATCCTCTTAAGCCAGCGGATGTTTCATTGAATACCAACTCCCTCTTACCTCACTTGTCATTTTATTCACTTACTAGAAAAGACCTTGTTCAGTTTAATGTCACCTAGCTTTGGTATTTCACTGTCTGTTTGTTTCATTTTCAGATACTATGATACAGAATCTCCTTCAAAAATGTATAAATGCATTTACAATGAGTCTCATCACAGAAAGGTTGACCTTGTCCCAGTTTCTTCCTTTTTTCTATTTATGTTTCCTCTTTAATGTTTAAAGAACCAACAAATGATGTAACGTGTAATCTTAGAAGCCAGGAATTTGTTCAGAAAACAATACACTTGTGAAATGATCTCTCCGCTTTTGTAGCGAGTGCATTATATAAACAAAGACTGGTTTTATCTTCAAATATCCTGCCCACAAAAGAAGCTCTGATCTTTTGACAAACTAATATTACAAAAATGTAGAGGCTTAGTCCTGCCATCTTTCAGTCATATGGAGACCTAAGATATCACTGGTATAAATTAAAACCAGACAAATCCACAGCATGAGAGGAAAAAAGGGAAATTCAATTGTTGAGGTTGAAAATATTTTTTGCTTAAGAACCGTTAGTGAGTGAAAAAAACATCAATTCAAAGCCAATTTCTCC
This sequence comes from Anomaloglossus baeobatrachus, assembly GCF_048569485.1. Taxonomy (NCBI): domain Eukaryota; kingdom Metazoa; phylum Chordata; class Amphibia; order Anura; family Aromobatidae; genus Anomaloglossus; species Anomaloglossus baeobatrachus. The sequence continues at coordinate 136,487,581 of NC_134353.1, forward strand.
AATAACAGTGTTTGTTATACCATGTGAATAAATGACTAACAATTTGTAGCTAAATATGGTAACTTGAAAAGTAAGAAATATTTACTTTAATATGAAAAATTATATAAAAAATATAATAGTATTTTTATACTACTTCTAAAGGAACTCCAAGGCCGAGGTCACATGAGCGCTGAGTCTTTCATTAGAGAGAGTTGGATCGTTAATGTTAATGGCACTCCAATCAATTTCTAAACCAAGTTTGAGATTTTCCCAATTCCCTCGCAAACTTTCTTTTGGTTTATGAATAGTGATAAGTAAATATATTCAGCGCTATTCACTACCCACATGTATATTAATGCATTCGGGATATTTGTTAGTCGCTATTTTGATATTCGCCTCATGAGTTTTGAGACCCCTCCCCACATGTTTGGCCACTAAGCATGTGGGGATTGCCTGCCAATCATAGTAATGCTGTAGCCATCTTTGCTGCTGGCATTACAGTGATTGGCAGGCGCAGTGAAAAAAAAAACATGCGGCCCCCACCTATGTGTGATAACCAGCGCAGGTAAAGGAGAAAGCTGGGGACTGGTATTCTCAGGCTGGCAGTGTCCATGGTCATTGGGCCCTCCCTAGCCTAAAAATAGCAGTCTGCAGCTGCCCCATATTTAGCCTATTAGATGTGCAATTGTGGCTCTTTACCCAGCTCCTGCCCATTGACCTCGGTGGTGGCAATCAGGTAATAAATGGGGTTAATAACAGAAATGATTTGTCAAAAATCACAACTACTATCAAGCCTTGGTTGCTAATGGGGAAGTGTCTATGAGACCTGTCATGACTCATTACCAACCCTGTAAATAAAAAGAAAAAAACACAAATACATGAAAATCCTTTATTTTAAATAAATAAAAAAACACCTTTTTCACCAATTTATCAACACCAAAAACACCCTCACAAGGCCGATGTAATCCACACAACATCCCCCAAAGATCCCGGCTTTACTACATCCAGAAGCTGCAGTAATGGAAAATGCAACTGGTCACTGAAATTCATGGAACACATGGAAGGCAGAGAGAGACCCGGCTGTGAGAAGTGGTGATGTCAGCAAGATTATCTTAATTCACAGCTGGGTTGCCACGGTACCAAGTGTGACCACTGGTGAACCGACTGCCAGATTGCCAGATTGCAGCAGTCTGGCAATCGGGTTACTGGAGTTTGCACTCGGGGGCTTCCCCACTGCAATCACTTGAATCCCAGTTGAATCTGCTGCTGAATTGCCGGACTGCCATCAGTCCAGCAGTGGGTTCAACTGAGTTTACTAAGAGCAGTGAGTGTGAACTACTGTGACCTGACTGCCAGATTGCCGGACTGCCAGATTGAGGGACATGGCAGCACAGCAGTCCTACAGTCTGGTAGTTGTGAGGCTAGTGAGAGTTCACAGACTTCAGATGTCTCAGCAGCTGGGAATTCTAGGAACCTTAAAGTCTTCCTTGAAGTAGCTGTTAAGGGACACTCTAATAAGAATTCAAACAATCCAGATGTCCCAACATCTGGGAACTCCTGTAACCTTAAAATCTATCTTAAAGGCTCCTTTAAGGTTTCTGGGCCTATAAGCTACCAAACTGTTAGACTGTGCTGTCACCATGACACTGGTCCTACTGTCCAGCATTGAGATCACCTGAGGTCCATTCGGTTGGTTCTTGTGGTACCCTTTTTATGACCCGCCAGCTGTGACCTCAGGTGAACTCAGTGCTGGACTATTAGACTGCACAGCCACCGTGACACACTGTCTGACAGTATGGCAATAAGTTCACCTGAGGTGATAGCTGGCAGCTCACACAGAGGGTACCATGAAAACTACCAAAAGTGACCTTAGGGGAACTCAGTACTGGACTGTCAGACTGTGCTGCCACCGTAACACACAGTCAGACAGTCCAGCATTGAGTTGACCCGAGGTCACTTCTGCCAGCTCCGACGCTGCTCTCAGTGTGTCCTGGAGGCCACGTTGAGCGGTGAAGTGCTCTAATGGCACACCTTACCATGGCCTCTGGATGTAGCAGAGCCAGGATCATTTTGGGATTTCAAATTGACTGATTACAGTGAAAAGAGAGTGGGGATCACTGAAATATGTCCCTGCATTTCTGGCCATGTGAGTCACCTGTCAGAAACTGCTGATGGCATTGAACTCTTACTGTGTGTTTTCACACAGTGACAGCTTAAAGCCATAATGGACAAGTGGGAACTGACACCTGCTCATGACATGCTATGCCCATCATTAGTCATAAAGGGTGTTAAACTTCCTCTTTTCCTCTCCTTCCAGATAACTAGATCAGGAAGGCAGCTCACAGGCTATTTCAAGGACTAGTTACTATTATAAACAGCTAAATTGTTGCTATCAATAGCAGCTAGTAGCTGCTATTATGGTCAGAAGTAAGGAGGAAATATATCCAAAATGAGCCACACTAAGCAGTGACTTTGAGGAATCCTCAGTGCATGACAACTGGATCAGGATTCACTAGCCTATGATAGAGCAAAATATTTTTTACAGAAAGTAGAGTTTAACTGTTTTACCCCAAAGCATAATTTTCACTTTCATGACCTGGCCATTTTTTTTTCAATTCTGACCCGTGTCATTTTGGCAGATTATAAATCTGGAAGCTTTAACAGATCCTGGTGATTCTGAGACTATTTCATGATATATTTTACTTCAGGATAGGGGTAAATTTAGAACAATATTTTTTTTCTTGTTTATTTGTAAAAATATCAAAAGTTAGAGAAAATTGTGAAAATGTCACAAATTTCAAACTTTGAATTTTTATGTAATTAAATCCAAGAGTTATTTCAAAGAAATTAGTTAATAAATATTATTTCTCACATGTCTACTTTACATCAGCACAATTTTTGAAACATTTTTTGTTGTTAAGAAGTTAAAAGGGTCCAAAGTTTATCAGCAATTTCTCATTTTTCCAACAAAATTTTAAAAATATTTTTTTAGGAACCACATTTCATTTGAAGTGACTTTTAGAAGCTTAGGTGACAGAAAACACCCAAAAGTTACAACTTCTAAAAACTGCACTATTCAAACTGCTCAAAACCACATCCAACATGATTATTAACCTTTTAGATCAGGGGTGGAGAACCTCCGGCCAGAGGCCTGCAATAACTTTTTCTGCTGCCCCTGGGCACATTCCAGGGAACCACAGTGCTCAAGCGGCAGCCGCACCTTTGCAGGCGGCCGACCGTTTAAATCCCAGTGCATGATGCGAGGAAGTGCACGCACTCTGGGTAGATGATTGAAGCCCAAACTGGAATGTACGGGTTCTTTCCGGCACCTGACTGCAGCCCGTACATTCTAGGCTGAACCCTGGCATGTGCTCCCGTTCTCAGGGCTTACCTTGTGGGCGGGGTAAGCAGCGCGCTGGCTACTGTCACAGAAGAAGAGGTGCAGCTGATACCTCCTGTGCTGTGTGACTCCTCCTCCTCCCAGTACTGTGAGTACACAACCTATCACTGCCATCCCATCCAGTGCTGTGTATCCCCTAGTACTGTGTGTAGCTCCAAGTGCTGTGCGCCCCCACAGTGCTGTGTAACCCATTCAGCCTCCTAGTGCTGTCAGTGCTGCCACATAGTGCCCTCTCTGCTGCCTACTAGTGCTGTCCATGCTGCCACCTAATGCTCTCTGTGCTGCCTCCCAGTGCTGTCAGTGCTGCCACATATTGTTCTCCCTGCTGCCTCCTAGTGCTGTCCATGCTGCCACCTATTGCTCTCTGTACTGCCACCTATTGCTCCCCGTGCTGCCTCCTAGTGCTCTCAGTGCTGCTACCTAGCGCTCTCTAAGCTGCCACCTAGTGCTCTTTGTGCTGCCACCTAGTGCACTCTGTGCTGCCAGCCAGTGCTCTCTGTGCTGCCACCAAGTGCTCTCTGTGCTGCCACCCAGTACTCTCCGTGCTGCCTCCTACTGCTTTCTGTGCTGCCATCTAGTGCTTACGGTTGCTGTGGCACTGGAGACTATGTTCGGATTTCTTGCTACTGCACATGTGCAAGCGCTGGAGACTAAGTCCTATCTTGGAGCCATTGCACATGTGCGGGTGACATCATCGCTGACACGAGGTCACATGTCTCTGACACCTTCTAAGCTGATTGGCCGCTGGTCATGTGCTTGTGACACGTGGTCACATGTCTCTGACACCTTCCATGCCGATTGGTCGCTGGTCATGTGCTTGTGACGCCTTGCTTGGTGATAGGCCAGCGTGACGTCATTGCTGTCGTTCTGGCAGCAGATTGGCTCTGGTGTCCTCCATCTTGGATGAGGCACAGAGTCTATATAAGACCCTGATGCACGCCTCCCGGCGCTCAGTCCTCTTGGTTCATGCATGAGAGTAGACGCTCTGTGCACGTCCCTCTAGGCATCTCTCTGTCTATGCTAGGTGAGCGCTACCGGTAGGGTAGCATTCTTGTACCTTACAGCTTCGGCTGCGGTCCGTATCCTTCTATCTTAGTGGAGCGGACATAGGCAGGTGCCTGAGGCACATGGTCTGGCTGGGCCTTGTGTTTCTACTCGTAAGTGGACGTTGCCGCTAGGGTAACGTTCCTTATACTGCATCTGGCAGTTGTTCGTATCCTCGCACACTAGGGGAGCAAACATAGGTAGGAGCTTTGTGCGGCTTGTGCTGCTGTCCGTCTCTTTTGCACCACTAGTGGAGCGGACCTAGGCATGTGCCATATCTAGTGGTTCGTGTCCTCGCACACTAGTGGAGCGAACGCAGATAGGAGCTTTGTGCGGCTTACGCTGCTGTCCGTCTCCTGGCACCACTAGAGGAACGGACCTAAGTAGGTGCCATTTCACACTCACTGCTTTTGTCTCTGTGATCATTAACAGAGACCATACCACACACCCTCCGAGTAAGGGAGGAATTGCTTTATTTCCTAACTATATGCCTCTGAGTTTAACAGAGGTATTGTACTCTGCACTTGTGCTACTACTATTTACAGCGGCACACTTATATACTCTTCCTCACTCATTAACCTATCCCTTTTATGTTAATGCTAATATGATAGTCGCTGTGACTTTAACAGTACACGCCGTGATTGGCTCTAGTGTCACTGAGACGTATCAGTGTCAGTACTGCTTCCGTAGTACAAGATACCCCTTATCCTCTGCCATAGTCTGCAGCAAAGACTTTGCACGGTGGACCCTGACTGTCTGATATCCCTTTGGTTTTTTATAATCACACAGCCCCCGTAACAAGTGCTCTCCATGCAGCCACCTAGTGCTGTCAGTGCTGCCACATAGTGTTCTCCCTGCTGCCTCCTAGTGCTGTCAATGCTGCCACCTAATGCTCTCTGTGCTGTCAGTGCTGCCACATAGTGTTCTCCCTGCTGTCTACCAGTGCTGCTGTCCATGCTGCCACCTATTGCTCTCCATACTGCCACCTATTTCTCCCCGTGCTGCCTCCTAGTGCTTTCAGTGCTGCCACCTAGTGCTCTCCGAGCTGCTACATAGTGCTTTCCGTACTGCCACCTAGTGCTCTCCGAGCTGACTCCTAGTGCTTTTTGTGCTGCCAACCAGTGCTCTCTGTTCTGCCAACCTGTACTCTCTGTGCTGCCACCCAGTGTTCTCTGTGTTGCCTCCTAGTGCTCTCTCTGCTGCCACCTAGTGCTCTCCTTGCTGCCACCTAGTGCTCTCCCTACTGCCACCTAGTGCTCTCCAAGCTGACTCCTAGTGCTTTGTGTTGCCCCCTAGTGCTCTCCGTGCTGCCTCCTAGTGCTCTCTGTGCTGCCACTTAGTACTTTCTATGCTGCCACCTAGTGCTCTCCATGCTGCCTCCTAGTGTTCTCTGTGCTGTCACCTAGCGCTCTCCGTGCTGCCTCCTAGTGCTCTCCGTGCTGCCTCCTAGTGCTCTCCGTGCTGCATCCTAGTGCTCTTCGTGCTGCTACCTAGTACTTTCTGTGCTGCCACCTAGTGGTCTCCATGCTGCCTCCTAGTGTTCTTTGTGCTGTCACCTAGTGCTCTCTGTACTGCCACCTAGTGCTCTCCGTGCTGCCACCTAGTGCTGTCTGTGCTGCCACCTATTGCTGTGCATGCTGCCACCTAGTGCTGTTTGTGCTGCCGCCAGTGCTGTCCGTGCCCAGCATCTCCTGTGATGTATAAGCCTCTCCTGTGATATATATGCCCCCAGTCTCTCCTGTGATGTATACTCCCTTCCTGTGATGTATACGTCCCAGACCCTCCTGTGATGTGTATGTCCCAGCCTCTCCTGGAATGTGTATGCCCCAGCCTCTCCTGGGATGTATATGCTGCAGCCTCTCCTGGGATGTATATGCACCAGCCTCTCCTGCAATGTATATGCCGCAGCCTCTCCTGGGATGTATATGCCCCAGCCTCTCCTGTGATGTATATGTCACCAGCCTTTCCTGGGATGTCTATACCCTAGCCTGTGCTGGGATGTATATGCACCAGCCTCTCCTGGGATGTATATGACTTAGTATCTCCTGTGATGTATATGCCCCAGTATGTCCTGTGATGTATATGCCCAGGGTCTCCTGTGATGTATATGCCCCAGCGTCTCCTGGAATGTGTATGCCTCCAGCCTTTCCAGATTGAGACAAACCTGGAAAAGCAGCTGTGAGAAACAACATGATCAATATCACCAAACATCACAGTCGCAACAAAGAGAAGCAGCTCCGGCCACCACAGTTGGGGTGAGCTAATTGTTTGACCATATATAGCATATAGCAATTTTCAAGTTGATAATTTGGTGCGGCCCCCGAAGGTTGGTAGAAAATTATAAATGGCCCCTGGCAGTAAAAAGGTTCCCCACCCCTGTTTTAGATGCTTCACAAGAACTAAAGCAATATGGAAGAAACTATAAAAAATTTACTTTTTCCCATAAAAATGTTCCTTTAGCCTCAAATTTCATATTTTCACAAGGGTATAAGAGAAAATTCACCATACCATTTGTTGTGCCATTTCTCTTGAGTACATTGATTCTCCTGAATTTTTTAATGCAAATTTAGCTGGAATCATTAGCAGACGCTGTGTAGCGTTTGGAGAACACCTGAGGTGCCTAAACAATGGAGCTCCCCCACAAGTTACCCCATTTTGTAAACTAGACCCCTCAAGGACCTTATTTAGATGTTTGTTGAGCACCTTGATCCTCCAGGTGCATCACAGAATTTTAAAAAGTTGAGCCGTGAAAACTAAAAATAAATTAACCACAAAAATGTTTCCTTAACCCAAAATGATTCCTTTTCTCAATGGTAGAAGGAGAAAATGGACCCTAAAATTTATATTGCAATTTCTCCTGAGTATACCAATGCCCTATATGTGGTCAAAAACTATTTTTGATGCATAGTGTAAAATGAAGAAGTAAAGGAAAGCAGTGCCATATTGGACTGCAGATTTAGTTTGAATGTTTTGCGGGTGCCATGGCTTATTGCAGAGCCCTTGAGGTGCCTAGAAAGTGGAGCTCGCCCACAAGTGACTCCATTTTGGAAACTAGATTCCTCGTGGAATTTATCTAGATGTTTGATGAGCACCTTGAACTCCCAGAAGCGTCACAGAATTTTAGAATGTTAAGCCGTGAAAATGAAAAAATACATTTTAACCACAAAAATGTTGCTTTTACCTCACATTTTCACATTTTTCATTTTCACTTGGGTCACAGATGATACTGGACCATTCAATTTGTTTTATAATTTCTCCTGAGTACACCAATACCTCACATGTGATTGAAAACTAAACTACTTTTGATGCTCAGTGCAAAGTGCAGAAGGGAAGTAGTTGCATATTTGAGTTCAGATTTAGTTGGAATGGTTTCCGGGTACCATCTCAGTTTGGCAGAGCCCCTCAGTTGCCAGAACAGCAGTAACCTCCCAAAAGTGACCACATTTTAAAAACTGCACCCCTCATTAAATTCATCCAGGGGTGCAGTGAGCATATTCACATGACATGTGTGTCAGAATAATGTTAAACTATTGGGCGGAGAAGAAAGTTAATTATTTTTTTACCACTAAAATGTTGTTTTAACTCAAGATTTCCAATTTTCACAAGGGCAGTAGGTAAAAAAGGACCTTTAATGTGTTACACAATTTCTCCTGAACTTGGCAACACCCCACATGTGACTGTTCAGTACTGTTTGGCCGAGCTGCAGGACTCGGGAGGGAAAGAGTGTCATTTGATTGTTGGAGCACAGATTTTCCAAGAATAGTTTGCGGACTCCATTTGCAAAGCCCCTAAGTGCCAGAACATAAGAAATCCCCTAAAGTGACTAAATTTTGGAAATTATACCCCTCTGGGGTATAATTTATGGATGAAGTGATGATATAGTCTCTGAAAAACTCCCATTGTGTCAAATGCAGTGAAAGTTGCAGAATTTAAATTTGCAATTAAGCTCTTTTCATATCCAGTACATTGTAGTGCCTGTACATTGTACCAAGCTCATGCTTCTGTAAATCTGCATCCTGTAAATGAAGCAGGTTTTCCTCACTATGATAATGACAAAGGGGTACTTTGCACGCTGCGACATCGCTAGCCGATGCTTGCGATGCCGAGCGCGATAGTACCCGCCCCCGTTGCAAATGCGATATCTTGTGATAGCTGCCGTAGTGAACATTATCACTACAGCAGCTTCACATGCACTTACCTGCCCTGTGACGTCGCTCTGGCCGGCGACCCGCCTCCTTCCTAAGGAGGCGGGTCGTGCGGCGTCACAGCGATGCCACAGGCAGGCGGCCAATAGAAGCGGAGGGGCGGAGATGAGCGGGACGTAAACATCCCGCCCACCTCCTTCCTTCCGCATAGCCGGTGGAGGCAGGTAAGATGTTCCTCGCTCCTGCGGCTTCACATACAGCGATGTGTGCTGCCGCAGGAATAAGGAACAACATTGTATCTCCAATTGGTGCGACATTATGAAAATGTCTGACGCTACACAGATCACCGATTTATGACGCTTTTGCGATCGTTTATCGGCGTATCTAGGCTTTACACGTTGCGACGTCGTTACTGGCGCCGGATGTGTGTCACTTTCGATTTGACTCCGACGATATCGCAGTAGCGATGTCGCAGCGTGCAAAGTACCCCTAACTGTGGTTTAGGCAAATTGTTGGGCTCAGAAGAACGGGGGGCATTTGGATTTCAGAGAGCAAATTTTGTTGGGTTTCTTTTTTGAGGTGGGAGCGCCATAGCATTATTCCAGAGCTTTTGTGCTACCAGTAACTTATAAGCTTCCCATATTTCTGTTAACAGATGATGGACCAGAGTGGAGACATATGTTTTTGTGTGTTGAGTTGAATGCTGTTTGGTGGCAATTTGGGTATAAGACATTTTAAATCAGGACACATTTATCCCATGATCTTTGCTGAGTACTTACATAGGGGATTCCATCTACATCTCCAAAATACGTGATTGAGGTGAAACCCCCGATGGATCCATTTACTGTAATGAGGCAGCTGAGTTACTCCGGAGTCCGTTTGGCCTCTGTTCTGCAGTGTCCATCTTCTCAAAGGCGAACAAAACTGTTGATGACCACACTTTTGCGCATGCCTAAAAAGACGCATAAAAAGATGGATATTGCCACACCACAGGCCAGACAGGAGTTCAAAGTGACTCCATCTGCCTCATTACAATGAATTTTCCATTGGGAATTTTGTCTGCATTACGTTTTTCGGAGATTTACATGTAATCCTTGGTGTAAGCGCTAAGTGTAGAGCACTGGATAAATATGAGCAAGGCTGTCCTACAATCTTTGAGCGGCAGAATAAATATGTCAGCAGCAGTTGAAGAATTGGCTTTATATACAGTGCCTACAAGTAGTATTCAACCCCCTGCAGATTTAGCAGGTTTACACATTCGGAATTAACTTGGCATTGTGACATTTGGACTGTAGATCAGCCTGGAAGTGTGAAATGCACTGCAGCAAAAAAGAATGTTATTTCTTTTTTTATTTTTTTTTTTAAATTGTGAAAAGTTTATTCAGAGGGTCATTTATTATTCAACCCCTCAAACCACAAGAATTCTGTTTGGTTCCTCTAAAGTATTAAGAAGTATTTCAGGCACAAAGAACAATGAGCTTCACATGTTTGGATTAATTATCTCTTTTTCCAGCCTTTTCTGACTAATTAAGACCTCCCCAAACTTGTGAACAGCACTCATACTTGGTCAACATGGGAAAGACAAAGGAGCATTCCAAGGCCATCAGAGACAAGATCGTGGAGGGTCACAAGGCTGGCAAGGGGTACAAAACCCTTTCCAAGGAGTTGGGCCTACCTGTCTCCACTGTTGGGAGCATCATCCGGAAGTGGAAGGCTTATGGAACTACTGTTAGCCTTCCACGGCCTGGACAGCCTTTGAAAGTTTCCACCCGTGCCGAGGCCAGGCTTGTCCGAAGAGTCAAGGTTAAAGGCTGCTTTACATGAGTCGATATATTGTGCGATGCATCGTTGGGGTCACGGATTTTGTGACGCACTTCAGTCATTCGTAACGACATCTTCTCATGTGACAGCTCCTTGCGAGTCCAACCGATGCCTAATCGTTTGAAATTCGGCCATCGTGTACTCATCGTTTAATTCCATAAAATCGTTCAGTTTAGTCTTTATGAACGACACATTGCAAAGTGTGACACCGTGTAATCGGCCATCCTCGTAGTTGTTTGTGACGTCATTAAACGTTCAGGGCGTATTTGTGGTTTTAAATAATCACGCCTAATCTAATCGTATTGGTTGTAGCAGATGCGTTTTGATTGGTTATTACTGTTATAAAATACGGAGCTGTAGTCATGATGTGTCAACATTCAGCCTTGGCGTCATGCACAGTGTTTTATAGTGCATTAGTCCTAATTTTTCTTACGTTTGTTTGTTCGCTGGATTTTCCGCCCTCACTTCTTGTTATCCCTTTTTGTGGTAAGTTGTTATATGCCAATCTTTCCTTTTTGGATCAAAATAGACATTTGGCGTCATTATAATGTTTTGGTTTTATATATTTTAAGGTAACAGGATGTTCAGCAATGTCGAAACTGACATTTTATCTGTGGGTCTCCTTATGACCGAGATATTGCAGGAGGAGGAGGAAATGGACCAAAATACACGTATGAATCCTCGGCCCAAAAGATTATGGTCACGCCAATGGCTGCTTCGAAGGGATGAGATATCCCACGTGCGTCTAGTGCATGATTTACAGGAACGCAATCCGCATGATTTTCGCAACTATCTACGTATGTCGGAAGAATCTTTCTCATTAGTCCTGACGCATATCAGCCCATACATAAAGCGCAGAGATACTGTAATGCGTAAGGCTGTTCCTGCGGAAGAAAGGTTGCTGGTGACTTTGCGCTATCTTGCCACAGGCCGTAGCCTCACTGATTTCCAATATTCTGCCGGTATTTCGAGATCCCTATTAAGTTCATTAATTCCGGAGACTTGTCAGGCAATAATACATGCGTTAGCAGATTTCATGCCTTTCCCCAAGACAACTTCAGAATGGTCTGATATAGCTCATAATTTTGCGACGAGGTGGCAATTTCCCTGCTGTGGTGGTGCGATTGATGGCAAGCACATTAGAATAATTAAACCTCCAAATAGTGGTTCTTTTTTTTATAACTATAAAGTTTTCTTTAGTATAATTTTATTTGCAGTTGTTAATGCAAATTATGAATATTTAACAGTGGATGTAGGAATAAATGGCCGTGTTTCCGATGGTGGCGTTTTAGAACAAACTGATTTTGTAAAGCGTTTATTTAGTTCACAATTACCTTTGCCTCCAAATTCAGGAAATGAAAATAATTTAAATTTTGTTTTTTTAGGGGATGAGGCATTTCCTCTTCAAAGCCATCTCCTGCGTCCTTATCCCCAGACTACTTTGAGTCCCTAGCGTCAAAATTTTAATTACCGTCTCTCAAGGGCACGGTTGGTTGTTGAGAATGCCTTTGGAGTTATGGCAAGTCGGTTTCGTGTATTCTCAACACCAATAAATCTCAAACTCGAATCCATTGATAGTGTTGTTCTTGCCAGCTGTGTTCGACATAATTTTTTAAGCAAAAAGGATGCTGCAGCCTAGATGCCCCCGGGGTATGTAGACAACATTGGCAGTGATGATTCCGATGTTGTCCCTGGAGCTTGGCGTTTTCGTGATCCACATTTGCCATCCCTGCCGACACCTCAATCTTTTGGTCGTGTCCGGCATGATGCCATAATCAATCGGGATCGTTTTTGTGATTATTTGAAAGCGTCATAATTTTTTTTTTTGTTTTTTTAAACAAAATATATATATTTTTTTTTTTTTAAAACAAAAGTTTGCAGTCAAAACATGTAATGATGTTTTGACCATGTTATTTTGGTTTACATAAGGCTTAAAAATTGTATCTGAATGGGTAGCTAAATCACTATATAATAAATATAATTTAAAAAAAAACCTTTTGTATTTTATTTGCCTTCTACAATTTTTTTTTTTTGGGTCTTGGGTTTTGTTTTTTGTTTGTATGGAAAAAAACATGACAATAATTGTGTTCTCAACCTAACATTTAATGTGAAATATATCCTTAAAAAATTATGGGAGACAGAAAAATCATAAAAGTTACAGATTGTAGACAAATATTTTCTTTGTCTACTTTTTAATGCGAATTGCGTATCTAAATCCAAAAAAAAACAAAAAACAAAAAATATACATAAGAGACACATTGTGAACGGCTAAATAACACAATAAAAAAACAATAAAAAAACAAAACTAACCCACCTTTTGAAGATAGATACTCTGAAATCGACATAAACCAGACCACAAACAAAAAACAAGACTGATGCTAAGGACACACGAGGCAACAAAGACGGACGCAGAAGAGAAACAATATATATGGGATCTAACCAATCAACCACATTAGCAGAACTGGATTGAGCAGGTCAGAAAAATTCAGGGCGTGCAACAATCCAGACAACGTCATGGAGGGGTGTATAGTTTGCCTAATTACGCCCATACAAAAGACAGATTGACCAAAGGAAAACACGTGTGAAGCCTTTTGGACGTCCGCCATGGCCAATCAATATATCGATGAGCGCTTTGGGGTCGTTTAACAACACTCAACGTGTGACACATGGACAACTACCTATCAGCAATACAAACAAAAAAAAAAAAAAAGACTTTGCCAAAGAAATCGCACAATGGATTGGCTCGTGTAAAGCAGCCTTAACAAAAGGACAACAAGGAAGGAGCTCCGGGAAGATCTCATGGCAGTGGGGACATTGGTTTCAGTCAATACCATAAGTAACGTACTCCACCGCAATGGTCTCCGTTCCAGACGAGCCCGTAAGGTACCTTTACTTTCAAAGAGTCATATCAAGGCTCGTCTACAGTTTGCTCATGATCACTTGGAGGACTCTGAGACAGACTGGTTCAAGGTTCTCTGGTCTGATGAGACCAAGATCGAGATCTTTGGTGCCAACCACACACGTGACGTTTGGAGACTGGATGGCACTGCATACGACCCCAAGAATACCATCCCTACAGTCAAGCATGGTGGTGGCAGCATCATGCTGTGGGGCTGTTTCTCAGCCAAGGGGCCTGGCCATCTGGTCCGCATCCATGGGAAGATGGATAGCACGGCCTACCTGGTGATTTTGGCCAAGAACCTCCGCTCCTCCATCAAGGATCTTAAGATGGGTCGTCATTTCATCTTCCAACAAGACAACGACCCAAAGCACACAGCCAAGGAAAACCAAGGCCTGGTTCAAGAGGGAAAAAATCAAGGTGTTGCAGTGGCCTAAATCAGTCTCCTGACCTTAACCCAATTGAAAACGTGTGGAAGGAGCTCAAGATTAAAGTCCACATGAGACACCCAAAGAACCTAGATAACTTGGAGAAGATCTGCATGGAGGAGTGGGCCAAGATAACTCCAGAGACCTGTGCCGGCCTGATCAGGTCTTATAAAAGACGATTATTAGCTGTAATTGCAAACAAGGATTATTCCACAAAATATTAAACCTAGGGGTTGAATAATAATTGACCCACACTTTTATGTTGAAAATGTATTAAAATTTAACTGAGCAACATAACTTGTTGGTTTGTAAGATTTATGCATCTGTTAATAAATCCTGCTCTTGTTTGAAATTTGCAGGCTCTAACTTATTTGCATCTTATCAAACCTGCTAAATCTGCAGGGGGTTGAATACTACTTGTAGGCACTGTATATATATCTTTTACGCCATTTACCTTGTGGAAAAAGTAATAGGTCAGCTTTAGTCATCCGGTCAGTATGATTACAGCGATACCAGATTTAGATTTTTTTTTTTTATGTTTGGCTACTATCACGGTAAAAAATTATTTTTTTACACAACAATGGTTTTTAGCATCACCGGAATTTGAAGACTATGGGTTTTTATTATTTTTCTGCTGACAGTCATGTGAGGGCTTATTTTTTGTGTGATGAATTGGAATTTTTATTAGTCCCATTTTGAGCATCATAATATTTTTTCATCACTTTCTATTCTGCTTTTTGCAAGGTAGAATCATGAAGAGTCAGTAATTCAAGATTTATTTATTTTTTATGCCGTTCCTTGTAGTACAATTACAGCTTTACCACAATTATATAGTTTTTTTATGTTTTACAGTTTTTACAGCATAAAAAACTACTTTGTAGTAAACATTTTTTTACAGTGCTATATTCTTAAAGCTATAACTTTTTTTTACTTTTTTCTTGACAGAGCTGTGTGGTGGCTTTTTTTTGTGGGACAAAATGACTAGAGATGAGCGATGTTCGATTCGAACCGTTCGCCAATTTCAAATTCGAGTGATTTTGTGCGGTGTGCGAGTCTTTCGACGAACTCAAACGATTTGCTTCAAGTTTGGCAGTTTGAGTTACCGTTCGATAATGGTTCGAACACCAAAAGCATGGCTTATCACAGTAAGGCTATGTGCGCACGTTGCGTATCTGCATGCGTCCTGTGTCCCCAGCACAATCCCTCTCTCTTACCTACTCTCGATGAGCACGGCTGCCACAAAGCTCCAGCGGCTTTTCTTCTTTTGAAAATGGCTGCTGCTCATTAATAAATCTGGTATTCCCTGCTTTCCCCACCCACCAGTGCCCATTATTGGTTGACATCAGACACACCCCCACGATGAGTGACAGCTGTCTCACTGCAACCAATCACAGCCACTGGCGGGCGAGTCTATATCATGAAGTAAAATAAATGAATAAGTAATAAAAAAAAAACCTGCGGTTCCCCCCAATTTTGATACCAGCTAGGATAAAGCCACACGGCTTGAGGCTGGTATTGTCAGGATGGGAAGCGCCACATTATGGGGGCCCACTACCCTAACAATATAAGCCAGCAGCCACCCAGAATTGCCGCATCCATTAGATGCGACAGTCCCGGGACTCTACCCGGCTCATCCCGAATTTCTCTGGTGCGGTGGCAATCTGGGTAATAAGGGGTTAATCATGGCAAGCGTCTCCCTGAGATACCTTCCATGATTAACCTGTAAGCGAAAATAAATAAACACACACAGCGAAAAATCCTTTATGTGGAATAAAATACAAAAAAACACTATCTTTCACCATTTTATGAAAATCCCTAAAAATCCTTCCAGGTCCGATGTAATCCAAAGAGGTCCCACGACGCTATCAGCTCTGCTATAGGAAGCTGACAGGAGCGGCAGGAGAACACAAGCGCTCTGTGTCAGAGCCACGCAGCAACTGAAGTGAACCGCGCTTTCAGCGGGGACGTCACTGAGATAATGCCTGCGTGTGCGGTGATCATTGGAGCGATAGTGCCGATTTTTGTGCGGTAATGATGCGTGCGGTAGTGCCTGCGTATGTGCGGTGAAGAGTGCGGAAGTGCCGGTGCTTGCCCTCCCATCCATCCATACATCCATCCATCCCTCCATACCTCCCTCCCTTCCTCCATCTCTCCATCCATGCCTTTATCCATTCATTCCTCCCTCCATCCCTCCCTCCATCTCTCCATCCATCCCTCCCTGCATCCCTACCTCCATCCATCCCTCTATCCCTCCATCCATCCCTCCATCCATCCATCCCTCCTTCCCTCCATCCATTCATCCCTCCCTCCATCCCTCCCTCCATCTCTCCATCCATTCATCCTTCCCTTCATCCCTCCCTCCATCCCTCTATCCCCCATCCCTCCATCCATCCCTCTGTCCATCTATCTATCCATCCATCCCTCCATCCATCTATTCATCCCTCCCTCCATCTCTCCATCCATTCATCAATCCCTTCATCACTTCCTCCATCCCTCTATCCCCCCATTCATCTCTCTACCCATCCATCCATCCCTCCATCTATCCCTTCATCCCTCCATCCCCCTATCCATTCATCCCTCCCTCCCTCCATCCATTCATCCCTCCCTTCATCCCTCCCTCCATCCCTCCATCCATCCCTCTATCCCTCCATCCATCCCTACATCCATCCCTCTATCTATCCCTCTATCCCCCAATTCCTCCATCCATCCCTCTGTCCATCTATCTATCCATCCATCCATCCCTCCATCCATCCCTCCATCCATCTATTCATCCCTCCCTCCATCTCTCCCTCCATCTCTCCATCCATTCATCCCTCCCTTCATCTCTCCCTCCATCCATCCCTCTATCCCTCCATCCATCCCTCCATCCATCCCTCTCTCCATCCATCCATCCATCCATCCATCCATTCATCCCTCCATCCATCCATCCATTCATCCCTCCATCCATCCTTGTAGCTGAATAATCTACTTCTGGATTCTCTACTGCAATACAGAGGTCAAGATTAGAGATGAGCGAACCGGTCCCGGTTCGGCTCGAGGTCGGTTCGCCGAACGGAGGTCCCGTTCGAGTTCGGTTCGTCGAACGTTCGACGAACCGAACTCGAGCCAATAGGAAACAATGGCAGGCAATCACAAACACAGAAAAACACCTAGAAAACACCCTCAAAGGTGTCCAAAAGGTGACAAACAACTCACAACACAACACAAACACATGGGAAAGTGACAAGGACATATACTCATGCGAAAACAAAACAGCTGGACAAGGAAAAAGAGGAGGACACACAGATATATGCGTATATGCAAGGAAACATGGATTCCATTATTGTGCAACTTGAGCCCTGCTCATTTTAGGCTTCCAATCTGGATAAATTGCCTGAGCTCGCCACGTACGCCTTGGGGATCTTGTCATATCCTGCAGCCAGCGTTCTCTCGGAACCTGTCTTCAGTGCTGCTGGTGGTCTGCTGGCAGATAAGTACACGCGTCTGTCCACTGACAATGTGGACATGGCTCTCAGAGGACTTTTCTTCCCCTGGGTCAGCCAGGGGACGGGAAAGGCACGCGTATTTTTGAGAGTGCTTCATGCAAAGCATCTTTTTCTTTTTCAAAAGGGGGGGTCAACCGATGCCAGTCAAGTGGGGTGTGTGTGGCCCAGTTAGTGGCAACGAGGGAGACTGTGGTTGGAGTCCCCTCGCTGTGTTTCTAAAAGAACCAAGATGAACAAGTCATGGCTCTCAGAGGACTTTTCTTCCCCTGGGTCAGCCAGGGGACGGGAAAGGCACGCGTATTTTTGAGAGTGCTTCATGCAAAGCATCTTTTTCTTTTTCAAAAGGGGGGGTCAACCGATGCCAGTCAAGTGGGGTGTGTGTGGCCCAGTTAGTGGCAACGAGGGAGACTGTGGTTGGAGTCCCCTCGCTGTGTTTTACATGCTTTTAGAAAGTCATGACATGGCTTGGAGGTTGACTTTCAGCATCTGCAAACTGTTGGCTACCAAAATGCTGCCTTTCCAACACCTGTGGTTATAGACAATGAGGAACATACTGATGAAGATGAGACGCAGATACCCGATTGGGATGACAACTGAAATATTCGGTCAGGGCAAGAAGAGGCTCGGTCTGAGGGGGAGGGGAGTGCAAACACAACAATTGATGATGAAGTTCTAGATCCCACCTACTGTCAACCCACAGTCAGACACTCGAGGAGGTCAACAGAGGCGGTGGAGGAGGATGCAACCGACGACGAAGTTACCTTGCGCCTTCCTGGACAGAGTCGGAGCACTGGTAGCACGTCTACAACTGCATCCTCAGCCACCACTCTGCCTCTGAGCATTATTCGGGGTGGATCAACAGGTCGCATGGCCTCTAAGCCTTGCCTAGCCTGGTCCTTTTTTGACATAGAAAAAGATCGCCCAAATTATGTGATCTGTAAAATTTGTCATGGTTCTCTTAGTAGAGGTCAAAACCTCAGCAGTTTGACAACTTCTTCCATGAATCGTCACATGAATAAATATCATATGGCCCGGTGGGAAGCTCACCGTGCTGCAATGTGGCCTAGCGGAGCGAACCATCCACCGCCTGCCCCTTCCAGTGCATCCGCGCCCTCGTCATCTTCTAGGACTGTGGGGACAGCTGTCACACCTGTTTTTCCACCCACAACTTCCACCACTGTAACCGCAACAGGCAGTTTGCTTGGTAGGTCGTCAGTTGGTTTGGAAGGGGAAACAAGTACGTGTGTACAGCTCTCTCAGACATTGATAGCACCAATGTTGGATGAAGGCAACATCATGTCTCCGCCTGCACTTTCCTCACAAACCTGCATTTTTCCAGGGACACCCCACTCAACACCGTCTGCACACAGCAGCCAGATCTCTGTCCCTCAGATGTGGTCAAATAAAAGGCCACTTCCTGCGACCCATGACAAAGCTAAGAGGTTGACTCTATCCCTCTGTAAGCTGTTGGCTACCGAAATGCTGCCTTTCCGCCTAGTGGACACACAGGATTTTAGAGACCTTATGTCTGTCGCTGTGATCCAGTACAAGATGCCCAATCACCACTGCTTCTCCAAGAACAGCATGCCCGCGCTACACCAGCATGTCGCACACAACATCACCACTTCCTTGATACTTGGACCAGTAAGCATAGACAGGGTCATTACATGTCACTGACTGGGCACTGGCAAACTATGGTGAGAGATGGAGAAGGGTCTGCTGTCCAAGTCTTGCCGTCCCCACGAGTTGTTTCAATCCTTCTTCTGTATGTAGAAGTTAATACACTGCTTCTGCCTCTTCAACCTCGTGTGGGTCCTCCACCTTGGCGCAAACCCTGTGTGGTCAGGCCACCCTTCCTTGTAACTGCGCACAAGGAATACCACACACCTCCTTACTATGCTGGCAGCAGAGCTCAATGCCATCAGGCGGTCAAAGGTTTACTTTGAAATGTATGGGAAATGTGAGTCACACCGCTGAGAAGTTGTGGACGGTTAGCTCTGGAGACCGAGTTTCATCAATGGTTGTCTCCACTGAACCAGCAGCCAGGGAAGGCCGGGTGCGACAATGATGCAAACATGGGTGCGGCCCTTCGATGTGACAATGTGACACACATGGCTTGTGTGGTTCACGTGTTGAACCTGGTTGTCCAGCAATTTTTAAAGCACTATCCTGGCCCACATGGCCTTCTGCAGAGAGCACGGTGTAACGCCTTCCTTGATCCACACACTCAGATGGGCTGTTAATGATAGGCTAGAGGGAAGCCACTCACCAAGTAGGACCCCTAGAACCCTGAAACCCTTTAACCCCTATACAGGGATTAGGAATTACACAGGGCCCAAGGTGATTAATACCTATGGAAGGCTGCAGTTCCAGAGAATAGTAGTCAGGCAGGGTCAAAACATTAATTGAGGAACAGGAACAGAATGGGACGGGCAGGACTTAATCAGAAAACAAGCAGAGGTGAAATGCGGATCGGCCAACAAGGTACATAAACAGCAAGCAGGAAAAGTAGTCAGGTAACAAGCACACAAAATCATAAAACAGAACTGGGGGTAAAATTAACCAGAGGTTCATAGCTATGTCTGGCAGTGGTCAAAAGACAGGATGGGCATAAAAAAGGGTGTGGTGTCTTCCCATTGGTTGTAGCTGTATGATGGTATTTCATCTGTGAGATACCCACCAGCTACATTCAGCCAGAGATTCTGCATCTGTCAAGGTAATGCAGCCCAGTGTGTGAGCATAACCTGCGTCCACCTGCGCCGCTGGCATCGACTCCTCTCCCATCATCAGCACTATTCATGAAAGGAACACGTTGTCACCTGGCGACCGGAGTACAAATTGACGGAGCGGACTCCGTTGGTGACTTAACAGCCGTGTGCGGCAATGATGCAAACCTGGCTGCGGGCCATCAGCATGGCAATGTGACACACGTGCCTTGTATGGCTCACATGTTGAACCTAATTCTCCATCAATTTTTAAAACACCATCACGGCCTACATGGCCTTGTGCAGCGTGCACGCTCGCTATGTGCTCACTTCCATCGTGCGCACACAGCAGCTCAACAACTTTCGTCGCAACAGAAGTCTTTAGGTCTGCTGGTTAAACGCCTGAAATGCGATGTGCCCACATGCAGGAATTTGAATCTGCACATGTTGCAGCATTTGTGGCAGCACCGCCGAACCCTGCTGCAATACGTTATGACATATAGCCTGGCCTAACTTGATCCAGAGGTGGTGCAGATCACGCTGCTGGAGTGGTGTCAGATCAAGGACCTATGCACCCTGCTACACAGTTTACAAATGTCGACGAAGATGTTTAGCACTGGCAATGTCATTCTCAGCGTGACAATTCTGGTCATCTACATGATGGAGCGCACTGTAATTATTATTCGGAGTCAGGTGTTGGGACAAGAGGAAGGGGAGGAAGTACAGGAGGAGTCATATGCGGAAGGGATAACAAGATCTACGAGGTCCAGATGGTCAGCGGCACCTAGGCGGCAGTCATGGTGAGAGAGAGTGATTAACAAGGGTGCATAGTATCAGCAAAAAGTGTTGAGGAAGGTGCAGGAGCCAATGAAGAAATGGAGGACGAACTTGCGATGGGCATGGAAGACTCAGCAAATGAGTGAGAGCTTGCTCACATTTCGGTTGTGCGAGGTTGTGGTGAGAGGGCAGAGGAAGGAGGCACGATTCTCACCTCTCTGCCACCAACACACCAAGGACTTGGTCCTCCTGGATGCACAAGACACATCAGCGGCTTCTTGCTGCACTACCTACAACATGACCCTCGGATTGTACGAATTCAAAGTAATCCAGAATACTGGGTTGCCACACTGTTACATCCCCGGTACAAGACAAAATTTGGCAAAATAATTCGTGCCATAGAAATGGACGCACGTATACAGGAGTATCTGCATAATGTGGTACGCAATCTTAGATCTACTTTCCCACTAAACACCAGTGCTGCACAGAGTGAATCTCAACGCTTTGTCATGGATAGGAGGGAATGGTCTTTTACTTGCCCACATCTGAGGGACCGAGGGATGGCTGCTGTGCTGAGATGGCGTTGAGTACGGTGTCCCTGCAGAGTTGCACTTTTGTTCATATACCAAAATGAGTTGAAAAAGGACAGATGCTGGTGGAAAGGGGAACAGGTGTGTTGGAAAGGGGAAATAAGTTTTGGTCCGTGGATTTGGTGGTTAAGCAACAGTAACATTTGCTGAAGAAACACCATCTGTTACAGTGTGACTGGCAGATTTGGATAAAGTGGTATATACTATGTTACCGCTATATAACGTAAATTAATAAGAAAAAAAAGAGAAAGGTATATATCACCTTCAGCAGTCAGTGTCCACCGTGCTCCCAGTTGGAAAAGGAGAGTTTGGCAACTGAAAGGTTTGGTGGAGGATACAGAGCTGTGTGGCTATGAAACTAATAGTATCCTGAACCGAGTTAGACGCCATTCGGATCTGGAGACTGGGAGCCCTGTTAGCGTCACAGGGTCCACATGCCCACCCAGCCCAGGAACTCCCTGTTAACCACACAGGGGCCATTGAGTACGCTGACCGTGTGCGTAGGGGCCACACCTGTGGACAGCAGGCGCATCAGCAGCAGCAGGCCTGTTAATGCCACTGGGCTGCACAAGCAGGACTGGTAGGACAGGAGCTGGTCTTAACTGTTCTGCGTTACCAACTGTGGTGGTGGCCTGCATCCACCACCCTATCCCTGCCTACCTCTGGCCTAAAGCCGCAATGGGTTCAACACATGGAGGTGTGCTCTTTCGTAGCATAATAGAAGACTGCGCACCTCCTTGTTGGCTCCAGCCCCTTTTATAACCTGGGTCCGCCCCAAACCAGGGTGAACCACAATGCACCTCCTGGAGACAAAAGTAAAGTGACACGTCATGAGTGGCATAAGTAGCGTCCTATTTGGAACCGCAACTTCAATGATGACCTCATGGCTGCCATGACCCAAACACCTCACCAGTCATCGTCTGACCATCAATAATGCGGTGACAAGTCATAGGGGTGGGCCTCTGCAAGCCATTTGGGAGGACAGCTGATGCCCTGTGGTCTATATGGGACCCCCACATCAGGGGCAGGGCCCAAGAGTTCATTACCGTACCTAGTCTCTGATGCAGTAAGTTCCTGAGCATGCTCAGTAGCATGAAATACAGTCTCTGAAAAAAGACTATCAGCTTTAGCATGGTGTCTAGGCACAAAACAGGACTTAGACCCGGCACGGAATGCAAGCACCTGTGCAAAGAGGCTTTTCACACTTAGTGTGGGAGCATGCGCTGTATCCCGAAATGAAGACTTAGCGTCAGGAATAACACAGTCAGGCTGAGCATACTCACTAGGGAAAACACTGTAATTAGGCTGCAGCTGGGGTACATCGGCACACGCATGCGCACTAGCTGCCTCTCCACACTTAGACGTGGAGGAGAAATTGCTCTTGGAGATGCTGTCTATGAACAGAAGGAAAAGCTAAAGGAAGCCTGACTTTCTATCCCTCCGAATTATGAAATGCAGCAATGAATTCCATGAGTTTGCTATAACATTAGCGCAGCAAAATGTGCATGAGGGTGTCATGTAGAGGTGCTATAAATAGCTTGTCACCAGTGGGGCACTAATGGAATACAACAGCCAGTTCTATGATGCCACAAAATGGCAGTATTTTTTGCTATCATTATAGCTCATTAAAAACAGAGCAGGAGGGTGTCATGCAGAGGTGCTGCACATAGATTTGCACTAGTGGGACTATACAGAAGTCCAATAGCCACGTTTAGGATGCCACTAGGTACACTGACTGTTTGCTAGTATAATGGCTTAGTTAAAAAAAGGTGGAGTGTGCAATGCAGGCAGACGTGCTGCAAATATCTTTACAATAGTGTGAATAGACAAAAGTCCAATAGCCACGTTTAGGATGCCACTAGGTACACTGACTGTTTGCTAGTATAATGGCTGAGTTAAAAAAAGGTGGAGTGTGCAATGCAGGCAGACGTGCTGCAAATATCTTTACAATAGTGTGAATAGACAAAAGTCCAATAGCCACGTTTAGGATGCCACTAGGTACACTGACTGTTTGCTAGTATAATGGCTTAGTTATAATGAGTTGGAGTGTGCAATGCAGGCAGACGTGCTGCAAATATCTTTACAATAGTGTGAATAGACAAAAGTCCAATAGCCACGTTTAGGATGCCATTAGGTACACTGACTGTTTGCTAGTATAATGGCTGAGTTAAAAAAAGGTGGAGTGTGCAATGCAGGCAGACGTGCTGCAAATATCTTTACAATAGTGTGAATAGACAAAAGTCCAATAGCCACGTTTAGGATGCCACTAGGTACACTGACTGTTTGCTAGTATAATGGCTGAGTTAAAAAAAGGTGGAGTGTGCAATGCAGGCAGACGTGCTGCAAATATCTTTACAA
The DNA here is from genome assembly GCF_048569485.1 of Anomaloglossus baeobatrachus. Classification (NCBI taxonomy): domain Eukaryota; kingdom Metazoa; phylum Chordata; class Amphibia; order Anura; family Aromobatidae; genus Anomaloglossus; species Anomaloglossus baeobatrachus. The sequence continues at coordinate 136,511,212 of NC_134353.1, forward strand.
TAGTGTGAATAGACAAAAGTCCAATAGCCACGTTTAGGATGCCACTAGGTACACTGACTGTTTGCTAGTATAATGGCTTAGTTATAATGAGTTGGAGTGTGCAATGCAGGCAGACGTGCTGCAAATATCTTTACAATAGTGTGAATAGACAAAAGTCCAATAGCCACGTTTAGGATGCCACTAGGTACACTGACTGTTTGCTAGTATAATGGCTGAGTTAAAAAAAGGTGGAGTGTGCAATGCAGGCAGACGTGCTGCAAATATCTTTACAATAGTGTGAATAGACAAAAGTCCAATAGCCACGTTTAGGATGCCACTAGGTACACTGACTGTTTGCTAGTATAATGGCTTAGTTATAATGAGTTGGAGTGTGCAATGCAGGCAGACGTGCTGCAAATATCTTTACAATAGTGTGAATAGACAAAAGTCCAATAGCCACGTTTAGGATGCCACTAGGTACACTGACTGTTTGCTAGTATAATGGCTTAGTTTAAAAAAGTTGGAGTGTGCAATGCAGGCAGACGTGCTCTGCAAATGTCTTTGCACTAGTGGGACTATAGCAAAGTCCAATAGCCACGTTTAGGATGCCACTAGGTACACTGAGTGTTTGCTAGTAAAATGGCTTAGTTTAAAAAAGTTGGAGTGTGCAATGCAGGCAGACGTGCTCTGCAAATGTCTTTGCACTAGTGGGACTATAGCAAAGTCCAATAGCCACGTTTAGGATGCCACTAGGTACACTGACTGTTTGCTAGTATAATGGCTTAGTTAAAAAGAGTTGGAGTCTGCAATGCAGGCAGACGTGCTCTGCAAATGTCTTTGCACTAGTGGGACTATAGCAAAGTCCAATAGCCACGTTTAGGATGCCACTAGGTACACTGAGTGTTTGCTAGTATAATGGCTTAGTTATAATGAGTTGGAGTGTGAAGAGGACAAGAGGGTACAGTGGCAGGATTGTGGGGCTCTGGGTAGAGGAATGGAAGCCTGCCTTTCTATTCCCTCCTAATGGTGAAATGCAGGGAGGAAATCCCTGACCTTGGCTACACAGACGCTGTTGCTGTTTTCAGGACCTGTCACCTATGGCTCTCTGACCCTGCCGGTTTGAGCCCTTAAAAGGACTGCTAGAAAGTGCTCTCCCTAAGCTGTCTAACGCTGTGTATGCAGCGCATACAGCTGTATCGGCGATAGGACTCAGGAGGACGGAGCAGCGACAGTGATGTCTGACACCAAAGACGCAGAAGGCAGATAATGGCGTCCTGGAGGAAAATGTCCGTTTTTATAATGCAGGGACATGTAACATGGACATCCTATCACACATGCCGTTGCTTCTCTGGCTAAAAGTCCACTTAGCTGTGTGTGTGTCTGGGATTGGCTGACATGCTGGCCCGCCCCACAAGACGCGCGCGCTTAGGGAAGGAAGACAAGAAAAAAAAAAAAAAAATGGCGATCGCCTTTATAGAAACAGCAGTGATCTGAAGGCGCTGTTCACGCACACTATACACTGAAATGTCATAATAGTGTGATTCACAGAGTGACTTACACTATTACAGCAGAAACCAAGCTAGGATTTAGCTGTTTTTTTGCTGCTAGAACCGTTCTCGAACGTTTCTAGAACTATCGAGCTTTTGCAAAAAGCTCGAGTTCTAGTTCGATCTAGAACATGCCCCAAAATCACTCGAGCCTAGAACTGGAGAACCACGAACCACGAACCGCGCTCAACTCTAGTCAAGATTACCAAATCTTCCTATGCTTTTCATTACAGACAGTGGCTCAATGGGTAGAGATACTGCCTAAGGAGAATTAGTTCACGAGTTCGAGTCCCGGTAAAGAATTTAATTTATTTATAATTTTAAATTATAATTATTATTTATTTATAATTATAATTTAATTTAATTATGCACTGAGGGGAGGAGCTGGACATCAGCTGTGAGCTGCGGGACACACCTCTAAAATCGGAGCAGTTCACGGAATGAGGCTGCATTGCTCTCTCCTCTCTCTCTTCTCTCTCTCTTCTCTCTCTCTTCTCTCTCCTCTCTCCTCTTTCTCCCTCTCTCCTCTCTCTCTCCTCTCTCTCTCTTCTCTCTCTCTTCTCTCTCTCTTTCTCTCCTCTCTCTCTCCTCTCTCTCCTCTCTCTTTATCTCTCTCTCTCTCTCTTCTCTTTCTCTTCTCTCTCTCCTCTCTCTCTTCTCTCTCTTCTCTCTCTCTTTTCTCTCTCTCTCTCTCCTCTCTCTCTTCTCTCTCTCTCTTCTCACTCTTATCTCTCTCTTCTCTCTCTCTCTCGTCTCTCTTTCCTCTTTCTCTGTTCTCTGTTCTCTCTCTGTTCTCTCTCTCTTCTCTCTCTCTCTCTCTCAGACCTGGCGATGATCAGCTGATGCGATCACCTGATGGAAGTAGCTGACACTAAAAGTCGAGCAGTGAGGCCGGCTTTTTACTGCCCGGTCGGCTAAACAATCAGCTCATGCTGTCGGACAGGAGTCTGCACAGAAGTGTGTAGGGTTTTTTTTTTGCACAGATGCATCAGCTGATTGTAAAAAAGCCATTTATACAATTAGCTGCTGTGTCATGTGATTCAGGCCTTTGAAGCTGACACATCATCTGATCACTTTGCCTCCCAGCAAACCGATCAGATGATATTGGATCCAGATTGGACGGCACGGGACCCTTGACCCAGGATTACTGCGTAGCGGGGTTCTTTATTTCAATAAAGATGGAGTCACTAATTGTGTTGTGTTTTATTTCTAATAAAAATATTTTTTTGTGTGTTATGTTTTTTTTTATCTGTACTAGAAATTCATGGTGGCCATGTCTAATATTGGCGTGACACCATGAATTTTGGGCTTAGGGCCAGTTGATAATATACAGCTAGCCATAACCCCATTATTACTCAGCGAGCCACCCATCACCAGTGCTGCTGGAAGAGTTGGATACAGCACCAGAAGATGGCACTTCTATGAAAGCACCATTTTCTGGGGCGGCTACGGACTGCAATTCGCAGCAGGGGTGCCCAGAAAGCTTGGGCACCCTGCGCTGTGGATTCCAATCCCCAGCTGCCTAGTTGTACATGGCTGGACTAAAAAATTGGGCAAAGCCCACGTCTTTTTTTTTTTTTTTTATTATTATTATTTCATGAAATCCGTGAAATAATTAAAAAAAAAAAGGTCTTCCCTATATTTTTGGTTCCCAGCTGGGTACAAATTGGCATCTGGGGGTTGGGGGCACCCGTAGCTGCCTACTGTACCTGGCTAGCATACAAAAATATGGCGAAACCCACATAATTTTTTAGGGGGACAAAAAACTCCTGCATACAGTCCTGGATGGAGTATGCTGAGCCTTTTAGTTCTGCAGCTGCGGTCTGCTGTCTGTCTGTATGGAGGAGAGGAGACAGCAGCTGCAGAACTACAAGGATCAGCATCCTCCATCAAGGACTGTATGCTGGAGGGAGAGGCAGAGGGAGCAGAACTGGAAGGCTCAGCATACTTTATCCACTAATGTATGCAGGAGAGCAGACAGCAGCTGCAGAACTACAAGGATCAGCATCCTCCATCAAGGACTGTATGCTGGAGGGAGAGGCAGAGGGAGCAGAACTGCAAGGCTCAGCATGCTCCATTCACTAGTGTATGAAGGAGAGCAGACAGCAGCTGCAGAACTACAAGGCTCAGCATACACCTTCCAGGACTGTTTTGCCCACCAAAAAAATCATGTGGTCTTCGCCATATTTTTGTATGCTAGCCAGGTACAGCAGGCAGGTACGGCTGCCCCCAACCCCAGCTGCCTATTTGTACCCGGCTGGGAACTAAAAATATAGGGAAGCCCTTTTTTTTAATTATTTCATGATTTTCATGAAATAATAAAAAAAAAAAAAATGACATGGGCTTTGCCCTATTTTTGTGTCCAGCCAGGTACAACTAGGCAGCTGGGGATTGGAATCCACAGCACAGGTTGGCCCGAGGTTTCTGGGCCCCTCTGCTGCGAATTGCAGTCCGCAACCACGCCAGAAAATGGCGCTTTCATAGAAGCGCCATCATCTGGCGCTGTATCCAACTCCTCCAGCTGCCCTGGTGACAGGTGGCTTACTGGGTAATAATGGGTTAATACTAGCTTTGTTTTACTAGCTAGTATTAAGCCAGAGATTCTTAATGTCAGGCAAGTTTGACCCGGCCATTAAGAATCTCCAATAATGGGTTAAAAAAAAGACACCACACAGAGAAAAAATATTTTAATAGAAATAAATACACAGACACAGTTAGAGACTCCATGTTTATTGCTCCCTCTCACCCTTCCATGATCCTGGTCTTCTGTCTTCTTTCTCCTTCAACCCATGCAGCTCTGCTACATCAGACAGCACTGCATGGGAGGAAGACGCTGCTGCTCCTGTGCAGTCTAATCAGTGAGTGAGCAGAGGCTGCGGGTTGTAAGCGATGACGTCACCGCTGCAACTGTTGAAATAGTAATCTGACAGGCGGGTTACTATAGCAACGATGATCTCCGATCACGTGATTCCCGGTGCCGCTATTCGCCGACTGTAACATCCAGTCCTTGCATGGGGGCAGACTCTGTATAGAGCGCCGACATGCAGGGATGGGGAGTCGACCATGTGCCAGAACATCTCGCCGATACACGGAGATGCTCAAACAAGCACCGCGTGTCGGAGAGATGCACTGACAGCACCTAGCATGACGTCTAGCTATGTAACTAGTCTGTAGCCAATGAGATAATAGACACAGTGACTGGTCACATGCTATGATGACGTCACGGAAGGTCCTATCATTAGTGTTGGTTACCGGGAGGGCACAGCGATGATCGGAAGGAAAATCGGCGGGAGACAGAGTGCAGGATACGTCTCGGCGACTAGTAAGTAAAATAGCAATGTTTATTAACTGTATGTGTATATGTATAATGTGTTTTTATGTGTTTTTGTTTGCCTGCCATTGTTTTCAATGGGGTTCGAAGGTGTTCGTCAAACGCTCGTCGAACGTTCGCCGAGACTGAACTGACGATCGACGAACCGAACCGAACTCAAACACTAGGGGGGTGGCTCAACACTAAAAATGACATTTTTAGCGGTACATTTGTTATAAAAATGACTTTGATTGTATTTTATTCCACTTTTTTTGTCAGCTGTGTGATGAAAATACATAAATATACATATGTATTGGAATAATTTAGGGGGGTTTATTTTCATATTTTTTTAATACTTTTACCATTTTTTGTAACATTTTTACTTAGTCTCTTTATGGAATACTAACTTTCAGGTGTCTGATATAATCCATGATTGAGAATTGCAGTGGATTATATGTTATATGTCAGTGCTGTAGTTTGCTTAACACACTGTGCATCTGGCAAAGTGAGTAAGGCTTTTCGTTAACTGGGTAACCTGAGACCCATCATGGTGATGACCCAGGCTTACCATGGCAGTAATCGGGGCCCTGTGATCACATTATATTGACTCGGTTTGCTAGGGAGAGGAGTGTGATCCTTTACCTGCCACCTGAATGCTGCAATCACAACATATAAGGGGTTAAAATGCTGGGAGAGGCATGGGCACCAATCCTGGCAGTGACAACCAGATCTCGGCTACAGGATAAGCCAAAGACCCGGCAGCGATTGTGGGGTAAAGCATCCTTGGTCGTTAAAGCCCAAACAGCCAGGACATACTCAGTACATCCAATGTTACATCCAATGGGTTAATATACTATGTAGTTGTTGGAGTCAGTTAATATTTTGTAATTGCTTTTCTATACTCAGTAGCCATTATATGAAGTACAGCTTTCCAATGCTCTATATAAGAGCATTTTGTTCAATAACTGCATTTTGTACACAGCAATTCAAAAAGCCTTTGAGATACTTCTTAGGTTATGTTCTCACAATGTTTGTTCAGGAAAGTTTGTCTCTTTCCAACAACTGCCTGAAAAAGTACTCATAAAACACTCAAAAGAAAGTTCTTACACATTCCATATAAAAAAAGACTCTCTTCAGTTCAGACTTTCAGAAAGTTCAGACTTTCAAACATCTTTTCACTGCTTGAAGTTTCCAAAAATGCCAAGCAGTTAGAAGAACTAAGCAGACCATTCTTCAGCCATATTTCACTTTGGAGGTGCTCCATTCTTTACAATATAAGTCAATGGAAAATAAAACTACAGGAAGATGCTAAAGTGTCTTTTCGAGTATTTTTTAAGCATTTGTGTCTAAAACTGGCTTACATTTTGATCACTGCTCAATGGACGCTTGCACTCCACCAGTAATGTAATATGCTACAAAAAAGCTGAAAAAGTGGCCCAAAAAAGCAAAATTAAAATGCACTATCAAAACATAAGATTATAAGATTTTGTTTTAGATTTGTTTTTCTGCAGAGGTTTTAAAACATGCCAGGTGAAAAAAAAGAAAGTGCAGATCACTTCCTTCAAGTGGCTCCTGATTGAATCTGCGCCAAAAAATTGCTTCAATAAAAACTCTTCAATATCTCTTTAACACTGCTTATGCAAACTCTTGAGAAAAATGTATACTTTTCCAAAAACCCTTTAAAAAAAAGATATTCCTGAAGCAGCTTCCACTTGGAAACTCACTGGTTTTTATGGCCTTAAAAACCTCTGCACATACCCTGACCAAACTGTGGTTCTCCACAAAACTATTATCCACATCCCAGATTCATATATGAATTCCAGATGTGGCATGTTAAATTGAGATCTGGTAACTGAACAAGGCATTGGAGAACTGTTAAATCATAGCCATAAAAATAAAATATAGAATACTCATGATCAGTAATAATTCACAGGCAGTAGCTGTTAAAAGCACCCAACTGCCAATAAAGTGAGCATTCACCAGAAAACAGCATAAACAGAATAAATACACATTAGGGTTTCCCATTTGTCACTAGGATAAACTTATGATTAGAGATTAATTAATTTATGCAAATGAAGCTGAATTTTCCTCACACGTTACTAAAATCAATATTTTCAAGTGTAACACCCACCCCAACGTCCCCGCACTGTCCTGCCCCTCACCCTGGAAGTGACACCAGTACTCTCATCTGACCAGCCTCGCTGTTGCATCCCAAACTTTGCTGCTGTCCTCCAAGGCCTACGGACACCACACAGAACTCCTGGAAGGGTCCTTAGGTCACGCATGAAGACACCTCTTTTAGTAAAGGTCCAGTATGCCCTAACCCCAAATCACCTCTCAGCCTTTTACTAAGAGGATTAAGGTATTTAAGGCACTCTTCCTCTAAGGGAGGTGCTTCGGCAATATGTTCATAACATTGCTAGTTATCAGGTACTTTTATGCTGCTACTGTTGTTGTGCTTTGTGCTGTATTGCTGATGCTCTTCTGTGTTCCAATGCTTGATGACTGTTGCTGCTGCAACTATCCATACCAAATCTTGCTGCTATGGCAACTTTACACACTGCCCATTCTTATGATACAGGCCGCAGCTGCTGCAACTACCCCTCTTGGCCACCACTGCTGCAACTACCCATCTCGGTCACTAATGTCACATCCACCCATCGTGGACAAACCTATTTTACCTGCTGCAGCTCCTAATATCAGAGACTTTGTGTATTTACCTTTGGCATTAGATGCCGGGGCACCGTTATCCCCTGGGGCTGCCCTTGTTGGCTACCTACCAGCCTGTTTACCTATCTCCACCTCCAGTGGCTTTAGTAAAGACTCAGTAGTTGTTCAGGCATGCTCTTTCAGGTCAGTGATTCGTGTCTTTGGTTCAGAGTATCCACTTATTCCCTTGCTCGCCCTGCGAGCATTACATCAACAATACAGATATTTTGAAATGTGCTGCATATGAAAACAGTAAAATAACGGCCTTCTAATGCCATTTTCCCTAACCATAGAGAACCATGAAAAGGTTAAAAAAAGGAGTAACACACTGCTCAGTTGTTCAGCCAGCACCACTGCTCGCTACCGTCATCAGCTCCTTTGCTCCTTTGCACATCTTCTATCCACCATAACATGTCACATCTCCGCCCTCTTCACTCTAGGCCAGGATTTCTCATTGTAATGAACCCTCAGACATCCCTGCACACTGTACCAATGTTGCATATGTAGGAACTTTATAATGTTAAGACATATGTGGTAACCACAACATAACATAGTCACGCCTGGAAGTATCGTCTGACAGTTGAGAAGTGAGGAAATTATCTTCTCATCTCTACAAATAACCTATAAATATTAATAGCAGAAAATGCTGGAAAATTTAAATATCAACTATGTTTTGGAGAGGACTGAAAAATTTGCCACTGCATAAAAGCAGTCAAAGGGAAGAAAGCAAAATTAAGCATGGTAAGATAATTTCAAGCTTCAAAATCATAAATACAGATTAGGTTTCATAATTCAAAACACCTAAAATAACTATAGGTGCAAAACATTGCTATAGAGGAAAGTTAAAAATCATTTCCATAAATACATCCAATATACAGAAAAAAATTACTGCACCAAACAGTATACATAAAGAACAAGCTGCTAAATTTTGGGAATTTTATTGTAACAATTTCCTAAATTGCATAAGCAGCAACAAAAAGATGCGTGTATAACTATACATTTAGTACTGAGTATATTTGGTATTGTATCTTATTGGAAATCTAAACCTTAAACTTCAATAAGTAGACCCAAATGAATTATGCTAAACAGATGGTAATAATTATATTAACTTCAGACAATTCATTTGTGTTCACTTCTGCTTCATGTTTTTTTCCCTTCTGTCCTCCTGGGGCAAGATCAAGAATTTGGTTGTCAAGATATCAAATTGGTAATGAAGAAGATTATTTGATGCAAGAAGAGCTTTGATGCTACTTTTGCAGTAAACAAAGCTTATGTTTTTCCCATGAATTTTATAAACCTCTTTTCTATTTCAATATTCAGTATAAACAGATAGTGAAAATATTCCATGTTAACACTTCACACAACCTAATGTAATTGTCCTGTACAACCAGCTGAAGTGTGATGACACCTCGCCATACATGTACAGTGCGAGGACGGAGCGAGCACCAAAACTATGCCCGTGGTATCTGGAGGAGAAATGTTTGGTTTTTTTAGTTTTATATATATATATATATATATAATATAGATAGGAAACATTTGTAACAGCCAATATAACAGCTAAGTTTAAAGCTGGGTTCACACATAGCGACAGCGACAACGACCATTTTCTGTGACGCAACAGCGACCTAGTAAGTTGCTGTTATGATCGCTGCTTAGCTGTCAAACACAGCAGATGCAGCAGCGATCATAACGACACGCGTCAATGTGGAAGCCATACTGCACTTGGTAACTAAGGCAAATATCGGGTAACCATCACCCGATATTTACCTTGGTTACCAGTGCACACGCTTAGCGCAGGCTCCCTGCTCTCCTAGCCAGGGTACACATCGGGTTAATTACCCGATGTGTACTCCAGCTACGTGAGCAGGGAGCCGGCACTGGCAGCGTGAGAGCACACCGCTTAGCGCTGGCTCCCTGCACACGTAGCCGGAGCCGGAGTACACATCGGGTAATTAATCCGATGTGTAACCTGGCTAGGAGAGCAGGGAGCCAGCGCTAAGTGGTGTGCTCTCACGCTGCCAGTACCAGCTCCCTGCTCTCGTAGCTGGAGTACACATCGGGTAATGCATGGAGCAGGGAGCCGGCACTGGCAGCGTGAGAGCAGCGGTGCTAGTAACTAATGTAAATATCGGGTAACCAAGGAAAGGGCTTCTTGGTTACCCAATGTTTACCTTGGTTACAGCTTACCGCAGGCTGCCAGACGCCGGCTCCTGCTCCCTGCTCGCTTCATTTCATCGCTCTCTCGCTGTCACACACAGCGATGTGTGTTTCACAGCGGGAGAGCGACGAGCAAAAATGAAGCAGGACATTCAGCAACGAGCGGCGACCTCACAGCAGGGGCCAGCTCATTGCTGGATGTCACACACAGCGACAGCGATGGGACGTCGCTGCCACGTCACAGAAAATGGTGACGTAGAAGCGACATCGTTGTCGCCGTCGCTTTGTGTGACACCACCTTAAGTCTTTAAATGTCACAGTGTCATTGAATGCGGATGTAATGAGTTTGGCAAAGGAACTGCTGTCTGACAGCACATCAGCCTCCCCTGCAGCATGATCGCGGGGTGCAGATGGGTTGCCATGACCGAAGGGGCAATAACAATAAAGCCTCACTGTGTGCCATACCCTTCACCTATCAAATACAGCTTGAGGCACTGCTTCATTTGCTATCTGTCAGTCAAACACTGATAGGCTATAAAGATAAAAATTGAAATCCAATTGTGTGACTAATGAGTATAGTAAATAAGAAAATAAAATAAAGGGGTTTTCCATGAACAAGGTTTATTTCAAAATTGAGTTTAATCAATAGAACTTAGAATAATAATAATTTAGACAATTGGATGTGTTAAAAAAAGTTCCTGTACTGAGATAATCTTATGGATGTGTTCCTGCTATGTACAAAGTAATGGCCGTATCTGACTGTACAGGGACATGGTCTGATCATACCACATCTCCTTTACCGTGAAGGATGTAAAAGAACAGATAACATGGCAGTGGATCGTAACTGATTGTTTTTTAGGTAAAGTATTTTCCTGCCTGTATTTAAAAAATATTTTAACTCATGTAAAAAATAATTTGTGATCCAGAGCTGTAATGTTTGTATACTTTATTATTTGCTCTCCGGCCTAAGGCGGGCTTTGAACACTACGACATCGCAGGTGCGATGTCGGTGGGGTCAAATTGAAAATGATGTACTTCCGGCATCGCATGCGACATCGTAGTGTGTAAAGGCTCGATGATACGATTAACGAGCACAAAAGCGTCGTAATCGTATCATCGGTGCAGCGTCGGCGTAATCCATAATTACGCTGACACGATAGTCCGATGTTGTTCCTCGCTCCTGCGGCAGCACACATCGCTGTGTGTGAAGCCGCAGGAGCGAGGAACATCTCCTACCGGCGTCACCGCGGCTTCCGTAGAATATGCGGAAGGAAGGAGGTGGGCGGGATGTTTACATCCCACTCATCTCCACCCCTCCGCTCCGATTGGCTGCCTGCCGTGTGACATCGCAGTGACGCCGCACGACCCGCCCCCTTAATAAGGAGGTGGGTCGCCGGCCAGAGCGACGGTCGCAGGGCAGGTGAGTGCATGTGAAGCTGGCGTAGCGATAATTTTCGCTACGCCAGCTTTTACAATATATTGTACCTGTGACCGGGGAAGGGACTATCGCGTGTGACATCGCAGCATCGGCTTGCGATGTCGCAATGTGCAAAGCCCGCCTAAGAGATGTGGTATCACCTTGTGTTTTGGGCACTGTCAGAAACAGTACAAAGCAGGGACACATATATAAGATCATCTCATATGTATATATTACTGTATCATATATACATATATATATATATGTATATAGATATATATATATATAGTACAGACCAAAAGTTTGGACACACCTTCTCATTCAAAGAGGTTTTCATGACTCTAAAAATTGTAGATTCACATTGACAAACTATGAATTAACACATGTGCAATGAAATACCTAAAAAACTGTGAAACAACTGAAAATATGTCTTATATTCTAGGTTCTTCAAAGTAGCCACATTTTGCTTTGATTGCTGCTTTGCACACTCTTAGCATTCTATTGATGAGCTTCAAGAAGTAGTCACCGGAAATTGTCTTCCGACAGTCTTGAAGGAGTTCCCAGAGATGCTTAGCACTTGTTGGCCCTTTTGCCATCACTCCACGCGGTCCAGCTCACCCCAAACCATCTCAATTGGGTTCAGGTCTGGTGACTGTGGGGGCCAGGTCATCTGGCGTAGCACCCGATCACTCTCCTTCTTAGTCAAATAACCCATACACAGCCTGGATGTGTGTTTTGGGTCATTGTCCTGTTGAAAAATAAATGATGGTCCAACTAAACGCAAACCGGATAGAATAGCATGCTGCTGCAAGATGCTGTGGTAGGCATGCTGGTTCTGTATGCCTTCAATTTTGAATAAATCCCCAACAGTGTCACCAGCAAAGCACCCTTACACCATCACACCTCCTCCTCCATGCTTCACGGTGGAAACCAGCCATGTAGAGCCCAGCCGTTCACCATTTCTACAAAGACACGGTGGTTGGATCCAAAGATCTCAATTTGGACTCATCAGACCAAAGCACAGATTTCCACTGGTCTAATGTCCATTCCTTGTAATCTTTAGCCCAAGCAAGTCTCTTCTGCTTGTTGCCTGTCCTTAGCAGTGGTTTCCTAGCAGCTGTTTTACCATGAAAGCCTGCTGCACAAAGTCTCCTCTTAATAGTTGTTCTAGAGATGAGAAGGTGTGTCCAAACTTTTGGTCTATACTGTATATATATATATATATATATATATATATATATATATATATATATATATATACTATTTTCAAGCGCTGCCTAACTTTCTTGGGCATGAAATTCACTAAAGCTTCACAGGAGTCACTGGATCCTCTTCCATCCTCCATGACGACATTATGGAGCTGGTGGATGTTAGAGACCTTGTGCTGCTACACCTTACATTTGAGGATGGCACAAGATGCTGAATAGGGTTTAGGTCTAGAGACATGCTTGGTCAGTTGAGCATGAGCACCTTTAACCTCGTTCTTTTGAAATACAGTGATCATCTTGGAGGTGTGTTTGGAGTTGTTATCATGTTGGAATACTTGCCCGCTGCCCAGATTTTGAAGGAACTGTATCATTCTCTGTTTCAGTTGTCATGGTACATGTTGAAAATCATGGTTCCCACAACAAACTGTAGCTTCCCACGGCCAGCAGCACTCATGCAGCTCCAAATCATGACACTCCCACCCCTATACTTGACTGTGGGCAAAACACACTTGCCTTTGTACTCCTCAGCTGGTTGCTGCCACACACGCTTGACACCATCGGAACCAGATAAGTTTATCTTGGTCTCATCAGACCACAGGACATGGTTCCAGTAATCCATATCCTTTGTCTGCTTGTTTTCAGTAAACTGTTTGTGGGCTTTATTGTGTATCATCTTTAGAAGAGGCACCTTCTGGGATGACAGCCATGCAGACTAATTTGATGCAGTGTATGGCATATGTCCTGAACACTGACAGGTTGAGACCCAACCCATTTTACCTCTGCAGCAAAGCTGCCAACACTCATATGCCTATTTTGAAAGCTAATCTCTGGATTTGACGCTTAGGATGTGCACTCAACTTTTTTGGTCGACCATATTATTGGGGATTTCCAAGCCGGGCATCATATTAGCTCTCACTTTTAAGGGCCAAAAGTGTTAAAGTTCAAAAAGCTTTTTTAGTTTATAAACATACTATTTTTGAGGACATGCATTTAAGGGATATTATTATATGATTTTTTAAGGGCTATTGTTCATTAAGACAAATTACCAGCATCGAAATGATGATTGTTTTAGTTATTATCCTATATCCAGACAAAAATAAATACCGTAAGCTAAAATATGAACCAGTTTTTGAGAAAGGTATTCGTCACTTTTGCTAATTTAGTAAATAATAATAATAATAATTTGTATTTATATAGCGCCAACATATTCTGAAAGCACTTTACAAGTCAAAAGGGAATTGAATACTATTCAAAGAACAAATTAATTTAAATTAGGCAATAATTGAAAATAGGATTATCTATTTCAAACACTAATTTATGCAGTTTTGTGTTTTGAAGCTTTAATAGTTTATTCATTGGGATTTAAATAATTAAAATAATGTACATTTATTAGTAAAAGTGCCCCTGCGTGATAGAAGACATTTGTTTTCTTATTAGATACTGCTTGACTTTGCAATGATCCCAACTTTTGCCTTGGTAATTAAAATGGATTCCTTTGTAGGCTTGGGTATTTTCATTGCAGCTGTTGTTCAATGTTTCCTAAACATTTTCATTAATTCTAATACATTTGTCTTGAGGATTTGTAGATTAGTATTCAAAGTAAATAGAAACAAGACAATAGAATGCCAAAAAGTAAAAAAAAAATACTTTCATGGACTAAATAATACAAAATTCAATTTCTGGAGGAAGATCAGACATTTATTAAAAAGCCTTTGTCAGTTGAGCTCTTACATTTCATTTGTGAAGTCTACTTTAGATGAATTGTATACTGTTGTTTAATCAAATCAATAAAGTAAATGCCAAGTTCCTGACTCTCTCCGTGCTGTAAAAGTTTCATTATTATGTATTTTCTTGTTGAATGCAAAGAGAAAACAAGGAAAGAAACAAAACTTTCATGTTCTTTTAATAAACAATGGATGTATAATATAGCTTTTTTTTGAGAAATCATATATAGCACTTTAGTTACTCATCCCAATAAATTTAAGTAATATTTTTTTCCTGATATATTGTAGTGTTTACTGTAATAAGCTACACTGAGAAAATTGGAATGTTCATTGCTGAATCATTATTTGTCTTACAATATAAAATGGAAAAATTGCAAAGTGGATATGTCTTCAAATACAACAATGCAAATTATATACATCATGAACTAGATTTACTGGACCAGATGTGACAGATTTTTTTATGCAAGTACATCAATGTTATGGTAGCTGTGTAATACTGATATTAACTGTGTGCAGTGAGTGACTTACTTTTTTTGGACTATAAGATGCACATTTCCCCCCTCCAAATTTAAGAGGAAAGTGTGGGGGGGGGGTGCGTTTTACAATCAAGATGTTCCCGGCTCACTGTGGAGGGGTGGTGGCTGTGGTGTCACAGGAGGCAGGGTTGCCTCTACCGGAAGCCATGTGCTCCATATTAAAGAAAATGAATATTTACTGCCCATAATCTCACCCACCTCTCAGCACCGAAGCCAGAGCCAAGAGGTGGGCGAGATTATTGGTGTGGGTAGCAGTGAATATTAATTTTCTTCATTATCAAACACAATGATCGCCCCAGGCTGCCAGCTTACTGCAGCAACAGGGGCGATCGCGTGCCTTGCGTTTCATGCCCAGCCGCCACTATGTTTACCCATTGTGCAGTTAGAGAGCTATTCTGTCCCTACCCATGCTTACTGGTGCAAGTATCCGTAGTTACCTGGACCTTTCCACTTATGGTGTTGTGAAATGAACAACGGATTTGTTCTGCTATATGTGTGTGTAGAGCAAGGATGGAAAGCCTAGAGAAATAGTTGCATCTGGGAACAATGTACTGCGGTAAAGCCACAGACATTATTTGTTGGAAACTGTCTGTTTCCATCAGCCTAAATGGAAGCATTTTAAAGGCAAGCATTTGGAAAAGCTGTCATTCTGGGCCATAACTCATGGATGTCTAGGGGGGTATTTCCTCTTTCTATTGAGAGTTTAGGGGTGGAGAGCTACTGATTTGCATGGGACTATGTGGATTTAGTACTTAATGCTGGTATGGTCCTGGTGGTGGTGATTGTGGTGGTGATGGTGCTGTTGCTGCCATATCATGTGCTTGCAGGGAGGAAGGTGGCACTTGTGATCGTGAGAGGATGAAAGATGCTGACACCACAGCTGAAAAGACCAACATTTCAGCAGAAGACTGAGGAGGAGGAGACAAAGTTCTTTCCTGATTTCTCAGAAAACTACTCCACTGTAGCTCGTGCTTGGAAGTCAAATGATGCATCATGAAGGTGGTGCTCAGGTTGAGAAGATTTTTCCCTCGCTTCAGGCTCTGACAGCACACCTTGCAAACTACCACTATCTTGTCATCAGCACATTCCCAGGAGAAATGCCATGCCAAGGAGTTCTTTTGATTTGGCGCTGCTGGAAGGTTTTTTACTGTCATGATGGGCAGTAGCAGTCGACTTGCTGGCTATGAGCTATCCACAGGGCTTTTGCCCATTGCTCTTACTTTTGCTGTGCTGCATCAACTGGCTAAACAGCTCCTCTTCATGGGAATTGCATATGTCACTATGCTGGCATTTGCTTCAGGTGTGGACTAGCACCACATCATCACTCCTCGAATAGTCTTCCACCCACTCATTAGCCCTGCCCTCTTCCCAGTCTGAACACTGAAGAAAGCTGCAGCAGTTGGCACCTGTGTTTCATCATCCTGTAAGCTGCGGTGTGATGATCTGCAGACAGTGTCCACTAGTCCTCCTATGGACTCATCCTGGTGCAATGCTAAGTGGATGGGTCACAGGATTCCAGCCAGCAGAGTCACCAAAATGCATAAGTAACTGCTGCATGACTTGTGGCTCCCCCTGTTTGGCTGATTTTGAATGGGTTGAGGTGGAAGAAAGATAACCATGGAAGTTAGGAGACGACTGTGAGCTTTCAGGTGTGGACTGGGTAGAAGACAATGCAAGTGAACTGGAGGCGCTGGTAGCCATATAATCTAAAACTAGCTCAACATGTTCTTGGCTCACTATTCTTGCAGCGATACTCAGCCTAAGAAATTATGAAGACCAGCCTGTGGCCTGTGTGCAGAGGAAGATGTTTCAGTTTGGAGCATAGTAGGCACACATTTACCACGTCCTTGCCCTAAAGCAGCTACACCACCTGCAGAACCACCACAGCTACCTCCCCAATTACAGGTTCTACTTATTCTTTGGCATACAAACAAGTTCAGATTAATACACGGCCTGTATACAGAGAATGAATATAACAAAGCCTGTATGCAGCTGTTTTGTACCGCTATGCAAAGCTGCAGGATACAAAGCAGTATAAAGTTTTAGAAATATTCCCACAGCAAGGCATGCTGGAAAAAACTGATTACACTGCCTGTACACTGTTTTGTACCGCTACTCAAAGCAACGGGAGGCAACTCTGAGTAAAGTTTCAGAGATATTCCCACAGCATGGTTTGCTGGAAAAAAATTTGTTTTTTTGCTAGATTGAGCTAGTAGATTACACTGCTGTTTTGTACCGGTACACAAAGCTGCATGATGCAGCACTGTACTGTATTTAGAATTGCATGCACTTATCACTCTCTCCTACAGCATCCTATCCCCGCAACGTATTTTTTTTCAAACTGTATCTATTACTGTTCCTAATTCAAACAGCATACTCTCCCTATTTTAGTGAAGGCAAAATGGTGCCACAGCCCGTGATCAGGCCTTTATACTGGCCAAGTCACGGGGTGCACCGGCCAATCAAAGCCATGCCAATATTTAACATGGCTGCAATAGCTCCAGAAGTGCCCACAGACTAAAAGCTTGATGATTGGCTGCTCTGCAACCTTTCAACAAGCTTTATTTAGGTGACAAGCCCAAAAAGAAACTGGATGTACAGTCAAAAGTCTGTGTTTGCTGTTCAGCACTTGACACAAAGTTTGGAATGGGTGCATACCCTTTTTCTAATAAATTAATTAGCACATGTTTTCCTATGACGTTTAATTGTATATCTTTAAATAATCCCACTTTGGAGATATGATACATTCCATGAATAAGACCACAAGGTCGAAACGCATAGGATAGTACCTGTTTTAATCTGTGTCCCTGTGTTCCCCTATGTATCTACAATTTTACTGGATTCAATACATTTTCATAGTTTTATCTACACATCTCCTATACGCGATGCTGGATTTTTCTTCTTGCTGAATTTTCCTTTCCGCCCGGGCCAGGGCATTTCCATGCATCGGTAGTGTGATCCTGGAATGAAGAGGGGTGAGCTGAATATTTCCTCCCTTTTGGTTTATATACATGTGGTTTGCTCTTTTCGTGCTCCCCCTAACACGATTGTGTCATAACTATTTGTATATAGTGGTTTCCACTCTCTACATTTCCACTCCACTATGGATCCACCTAACATCAGGAGATCCAAGTTTGATGCTATTTTTAATGCACAGACTGAGCAATCCGTTACTGATCACAAGCAGGGGATACACATACACAGGTGAATGAGGACTTTCTACAACTACACAAACTATTAGAAAAAAATAAAAATAGGGAAACAAAATTATGGTGGGATTCTACTTCTCTATGTTCCTACATAGAAAAAAACATGATTCCACGTGGACTGATAATTGTAAAGATCCCTACTTTTTCTTCTTACTCTGAAGAATTTTTAAGTAGCTGGAATTCAATTCTATCTGGTTGTTCCATCAAACTAATGGAGCTTATAGTGAAACATGAGGAATCAGAATTAGAGAATGTCAAAAAACAAATAATGGAAACAGAGAAAGCTTTGGAAAAATGTAAAGATTATAAAGATTACAAAATGATGGATGAAAATTTATCTAAACGGGTGACCTCTTTGGAGGATTATATTGCTGCAAAGAAAAAGAACAAATTTGAGAGAGATCTTGTGGACTATTAAACAAAATCTATACTTGGCAATCTACATTTAAATCCTCTAAAATTTTGAAAAACAACTCAAGAAAATTTTCTCAGAAAAAATGCAACAGAAGGGTCAGCTTTGGAGAAATAAGTGCCTCCTCAATATCTACCAACTATACGATGGATGATTCTTCAAATTCCTCATCAGAGGAATCAGAGGAAACACGCAAGAAAAATAATAACAAAACAACAAAAAACTTAACTACAAAAAACGTCCACATAGAGGAGGAAGAAAACATAGGAAACACCAGATATCCGAACCACCGCAAAAAGAAGAGGAGATATTAACATGCACAGTCTGGAATTTGTTGGCTCAAATAATTTCATCAAATTTCTGTCCTATCCAAAGGACTCAATTTTTGTCCCACAAATAAATTCGATATTTTTAAAACACCGCTTGACAATAATAAATTTGCAAGAAACCTGACTCACAAGTGCCACTTTAATGCTGAGAATACATCAGATATCGACATTGACAACTTGTGTAATGAAGACACCACTGAAACTAATATTATTCCAGAGTTTCAAGAGTTAATTAAACTTATGGATCTAAAAAGTCTAGAATCAGAATCCAGGATTTATGACCAATTACCAGAACAGGCATTCAGAACCTCCAATCCATTTTTTATCCTCTTTAATCCTGACCCTTTATCTTGGATATTTTTCAAGAAAAAGTTGAATCAGATCTTGTCCACTTGGATAATACATACAAGGAGAGACATGATAATCTCAGCCTCCAAGAAAAAACAGCTCTAAATAACCTCAAATCTAACACCAACTTGGTTATTAGAGAGGCTGATAAAGGGGGAGGGATTGTCATATTGGACTCTACACTCTATTTTAAAATAAATACCTACATTCACCAATCTTTTCAAACAAAAAAGCATCTAGAAGAGGGGCTTCTAAAAGGAGTATATACACAAAAGGTATATGATTATCTGAAGTTTGACCATCCTGTTATCCTATATACCATGCCCTCCCCGAAAACCATAAGGTGATCCCCCCCCCCCTTTAGACCAAACATTTCAGGTATTGGGTCCTTAGGAGAAAAATTGGGGTCCTGGATTGATTTTTTTTCCACAGCCTTTAGTTAAAGAACTCCCTGGATTCTTGAGAGACACAAAAGCACTTCTGTACAATCTTGATTCTATTTCTTGGCAACCGGACTATATGTGGATAACCTGTGACACTGTCAGTCTTTATCCATCCATCCCTCATCATGTCGCTATTGACTGTATACAACAATTTCTGAAAAGACACAGTTTCTACCCGCTTAATATTCAAGAATGTATTGTCTCTGCTGTGAACTTTTTACTCACCCACAACTACTTCTCCTTTTACAGAGAATTTTACTTACAGAGATGTGGGCGTTAGTAAGGGGGTGAAAATTTCCCTGTCTTTAGCAAATATTGTTGTGGCCATATTTGAGGAGATCTATATTTTTAACAACCATAACAATATTGTTTTTTATACTAGATACATTGACGATCTACTCTTGATCTGGAAAGGCAGTCCTGAAGAAGTGAAAAAATTCATTGATTATCTTAATATAATCTTAAATTTACCTTTTCCACTCACTGCAATAAAATCAATTACCTTGATGTTACACTGGCAAATAATTAAAAAAACATAGAGGTCTCCCCCTATAAAAATTAGGCAAATTGCAATTGCATTCTGCAAGCCACATCTTGTCACCCTCCACAAACTGTGAAAAATATCCCCTTAGGGGAATTAATTAGAGTCAAAAGAAATTGTTCCAGACCTGACGTATTTCCACTTGAATAAAAAAAAACTCTAGCTAGGTTGAAATATAGAGGTTACTAGGAATGGTGTCTTCATAGAGCACAAAAAATAGTCAATGATATTGAGAGGGCCAATTTATTTAACTGTAAAAATACCAACCATAATCAGGTTCGAGACAAAGTCACTTTCAGCACAGCATTTTCTCTCCAGTACAATGAAATAATCAAAATCATTAAAAAATACTTGCCTCTGCTACATCAAGATAAAAACCTTAACGTGATTCTCAATAAATATCAAATAAATTTTGTAGCTCTGAGTCTTGCTAATATACTTTCACCAAGTGTCATAAATAGCCAAACAGCTACGGAGACCTGGCTTTCTTGCACGGGTTTCTATCATTGTGGCCACAATTACTGCATTTCATGCAGTCATGTCAATAGGAGTAAAACTTTTGTTTCTACCTACACTGGCATGTCGCATGAAATAAAAAGCTATATAAACTGTAGCACACCTCATGTAATATATCTTGTAGAGTGCACCAAGTTCAATAAGTCGGATGTACAGGGGGGCCACAGAAAAAACGCATTAGGCGACACATGTCAAATACACTCAATCCTTCCACTGTTAATATTTCTGCGGTTTCCAAACACTTTGCAGTGGTACACAATAGATGCCTCAGCGCTTTCATTTTCACAGGTGTAGAAAAAGTCTTCAGACAAGTCAGAGGAGGTGATCATAGAAGGAAACTCTTAAACAGAGAATCCTTTTGGATTTTTAAACTTTGCACCCAAATTCCTCATGGTCTGAATACATGCCAAGATCTTATTATCCAATACAATTAATAACCCGATTTTCCCCAGATATATATACTATACTCTGTCCCTGTACTTCCGACGTATCAACTTGCTATCACATTCACTATCTGCCATTATGTATTTTCAACAAATTAATGTATTGGAAGGGGAGAATGTATGCTGTTTTACATGCAAACATTTTTTTTTATCAAATCTTACGACAAAAATGGTCTCCGTTATCTTTTTATTTTTCTATCCCTATTTTTTCATTTTTTTATGACTCCCACTAGTCATTTCTTCTATGTGATAAAGATTTTACACGTTTTTCTTGTTTCCAAATATGGAAGCGATTTTCTTATTTTTTCACCAGTTTGTGTATTTTCTATGTTTATATCTATGTTTTTATTTTCACTTGATTCTTCATGTGCTGTTTGCTATAAGATTTGGAATGGGTGTATACCCTTTTTCTAATTAATTAATTAGCACATGTTTTCCTATGACGTTTAGTTGTATGTCTTTAAATAATCCCACTTTGGATATATCATAGATTCCATGAATAAGACCGCAAGGTCGAAACGCGTAGGATAGTACCTGTTTCACCCTGTGTCCCTGTGTTCCCCTATGTATCTATCATTTTACTGGATTCAATAAATTTTCAGAGTTTTATCTACACATCTCCTGTGCGCGATGCTGGATTTTTCTTCTTGCTGAATGTGACACAAAGTGTCCGGTACAGACACCGAACTTTACAGTTCATGTTCGCTCATCCCTATTTGTCTATAAACTTTGCTAACAAAACTAATCACTTTTTTTATTTTAAAATTTCACAAAAAAAATATTAACCCTGAGTAACAAGGTTTCTATGTAGGTAGATGCACAGAATGTAATTTGTGGCAACAGTGAGCAGTATTGTTGTGGCACCTACGATTGTTAAATTGTGAAAGAGTCGCAAAACGTTAATTTTTTTCTTTTTCATTTTTAATATTATTATTTTTTTTAAATAATGTTGATTTAATGAAAATGAATAGTAATTTAATAAAACTTAAAATGCTAGGTTAGGAAGTTGCTACACGTAGGTTTAGGACAGAAATCAAATATATGGAAACATTTACAGCATGGTCTTTGCGCAGTATCTAGAGTAGATAAATACAATAAAAATAGACCTTTTATTATATAGTTGAAAAAAATGGCCCTGTGCCTTTGTAAAATAAGATAGGACCAGAAATCGTAGCAGCAATTATGTCCTGAAGGCAAGCACTTGTAAAAGGCCACTGTACGCAGGTGGCAAGTGTGCACATCTAAAATTACACCAGTGTAATAATGAGGCAGGCTCACAAACGCAGGGTTTAAGGATTAAGGAGATTTATCTTTAAGAAAAAAAAAAGGTGTGTCTCAGAACATCGTGATCATACTTTTATTTACAAACAGAAGAAAAGTCTTGACTTCATAAGGTGGATTGACTTACAGAATGTGCAATGAGTGGTTTGATACAACCCTTACTGACTGGCAATAAAAAGCTGTGTTAAAGAAAATAGCTACTAAGGCGCAGTGTATCACAGATGTATTAATTCATAGTAACATACTGAGCGTGATGATGAGACTGCTACAACTTGAATCTTAGATTTCTATACACAGACTGAGGCTATTACTCAGCACTGAAGTAATACACCATCACATTAGGTGTTTTCTATCCCTATCCTGTGTTCCCTTAGCACTGCTATCTCTGCAAGGTAATGCCATAACAAGGCATTCCAAAGCCACCACTTATGTTTTATACTACCTATGATGGCCCCACTGATTAGTTGTGCTACACCATGAGACCTATTGCTGCAGAACATTATGGTAAAGCCTGTGCTGCTGTGACTGACACCATTAGCCAGCTTTTTATGATAGTCATGAATTGATTTGCAAACTGCTCAGTTTTGCGTGAAAACATGAATTTTAAGAAACGACTCAAATTTGATCTTTCACATACAGCATGAAGTTATAGTGTAAGTGAACTCAACTTCCCCTTCCCCCAGGAAAAATAAATAAATAAATAAAACAAACAAATCTCTTATTTTGGGGTCCACTATTCTGATTAGTAAATGGGTTGCAATATGAGAAATGGGTTGCAATATGAGAAATACAATTTAAAAATAAAGGCCGCTTTACACGCAACGACATCACTAACGAGATGTCGCTGGGGTCATGGAATTCGTGACGCACATCCGGCCTCGTTAGCGATGTCGTTGCGTGTGACACGTACGAGCGACCGCCAACAATCCAAAATACTCACCACATCGTTGATCGTTGACACGTCGTTCATTTTCAAAATGTCATTGATCTTCTGTGACACAGGTTGTTTGTCATTCCTGAGGCAGCACACAATGCTACGTGTGACACCCCGGGAACAACGAATAACACCGTACCTGCGTCCTCCGGCAACAAGGTGGAAGTGACCTTCATGCGGCTGCTCTCCGCCCCTCCACTTCTATTGGACGCCTGCCGTGTGATGTTGCTGTGACACCGCACGAACCACCCCCTTAGAAAAGAGGTTGTTC
Source organism: Anomaloglossus baeobatrachus (assembly GCF_048569485.1). Classification (NCBI taxonomy): domain Eukaryota; kingdom Metazoa; phylum Chordata; class Amphibia; order Anura; family Aromobatidae; genus Anomaloglossus; species Anomaloglossus baeobatrachus. Next base: position 136,534,526 of record NC_134353.1, read on the forward strand.
GCTGGCCACAGCAACGTCGTTAGGCAGGTAAGTACGTGTGATGCGCAGTACCGATTTTGTCCACCATGGGCAGCGATTTGCCCGTGACACACAAACAACGGGGGCGGGGGCGATCTTTAGCGACATTACTAGTCCTGTCCTGCTTTCATCTTCTCCTCACTTCCACTCACATTGAAATGTTTGGGTCTCCCACCCTGAGATGGGATTTTCTGTTCTAATGAAGCGCCTTGGAAATTTTCTAAGCAAGAACATGATAGGACAAGACGTGACTGTGCACCAAGTCCATGTCTACTTATGAATCCTCATCAGATTCTGGAGTCACAAGTCTGGGTCAGTGGTGTAGCAACTGCTTTTGCCGCCGGGGTGGTCATCAAATTTGCTGCCCCCCTCCGTTGGCCGTCGATACTCCAAAACCTTCAAAAATTTGGAAAGCCATCAAGATATTTATTTTTTATGGAACTACAATCAAATTTGGATTTCTTTGTATGGCGCGAACCCAGCTCGCTAGCACGTACAGCCAATAATCGAGAGGAAGCTGGCAGTGTAGTGGGGCTGCATTGGGTGTAGTTAACCTCGTTACTATGAATGGAATTTGAAGATGTTAAAGAATGAAGCTGCGGATGGCCCTTTTCTATAAGCTAATATGCAAATTATATGCAGCCCAAGGTCAAGCGGTAGCGGTAAATCTTACTTAGCCTTTTATTACTTAGCTCTTTATTTCTTCTATGTTTTTCTATTTTTTATTTTTTACCCCCAAAATGCCGCCCCCTAACACGTGCCACCCGGTGTGGACCGCCCCCTCCGCCCCCTTTGCTATGCCACTGGTCTGGGTATTTCTATGCATGTGACAGGAATACGAATTTTGCACCACAGACGGTGATGGTGAGGAGCCGAGGGGCTAGAGTGGTGAGCATTGAAGTGAATGTAATGTTTTTTTTTTATTTTATTTCAATTTCCTGTTTCAGAAAAATGGCATCTAGTTTCCCCCATGTTGATGAAACTGTGCAGAAGCAAATTACAAAAAAATTAATATGTTGATTTTTTTTATAAATAAAATAATATAGTTGTGTTTTTGCTAATAACAGAAAGAGAAAAGTACAATATCTTGAAAATGTAGCATTTTCATGTTGCCTAAACATAAGAGAAATAAGTAGTCTACATTTGGAACTATTAATTTCTTATGGGGCAGTACTTCTGCTTTTTATGATTTTAAGTATAATTTATCAAATCCACAGACGTGCTAATGTTTTCCCTGCTTCTGTTTTACAGTATTAAATTCCATACAATTGCAGTCTTTGTTTTTGAATGAAATAAATGCCTTTTTATTGTTCCAAAAATGCCAATTGAAGTAGAAGCTGTAAAAATGCAGATTCTAAATATTTCATTAACAGCTTTAGAAAACTGGATAGTGACGGATTAAGCACTTGTTGATAATTCAAATTTAGCAACATAATCTAAAATAATCTTGTATGTACTTTTTAACATTAGAAAAATTAGTACATGATTACAATAAAAATTATTTTATTACTTCAAATTTCAGGTTTGATATTTTGAAGGTTAATTAATTTTTAGTAATGTTGCTTTTTAAATTATATCAGACTAATGCATTACCTTACTTAAAGCTTTTCTAAAGCTCCTTTCATAGGTCTGCCTTTCAATAAAATTACAAAAGAAAAATAAAAAAACATAATGTGCTTAAAAAGTCAAAACCCCACAGTATTAAATTATCATGCTTTGAATAATACACAATATAACCTTGATATATTTTATGCATTTACAATACACTTCAGCAGAATGGAAAGATGAAAGGATGTGTCACGCTGTACTAAGATGTGGTCTGGAGTAATACAGTGAAGTCACCACAAGGTGGCAGCAGAGTAACGTCACGCTGTACTAAGATGTGACACGGAGTAGTACAGCGAAGTCACCACAAGGTGGGAGCAGAGTAGTCAGAGAGCCAAGTCAGCAACCAGAAGTCAAATCAATGTATGAGGGGTGAACTAAATCCAAGTTGGAAGAAAGCAAAGGGTCAGGAGCCGAACAGTAATAGAGAAAGCCAAAGAGAGAGACAGACCCAAGTCAGGGACAGGAGCATAAATCAAGTACCAGGAAGTCCAAACTACAAACAAAGGTATTAAGAGCGGGACGGGGCCAGGAGAGAGCAGACAGACACAGGTTAGGCGGGAAAAGGTGCACGGCAGGAAAGATTGGGTACCTCACCAGAACCAGCTACACAAACGAAAAGACATAGACTATAACTGGCACTGAACAAGAGGTGCCGAACCCAGATATAGTGTCCCAGACACCGGAACAAGGCAGGGAGAAATTAACCCCTGACATGACCAGCCCGGAGCTGGGAGATAGCATAGGGGCAGATACCGACCAGGTTCATAACAGATGGATATATTTTAAAAAACATCTATAATGGACTAATCTTAAGGATTAATGCACTGTTTTCTAATTAAATTTCCATTGGAAACTATGACATAGCATTCAAATAGTTTCATTTTTAAGTCTAAAGAAATGAAACAAGCAAGAATAGCTAATGATGAAACTCACAAGCATCTGCCCACTCACTCTGCTCTAGAAAAAATGCCATGAGGGACCGAAGACTGGGTGATTATTATTATTTTATATTATGGCATCAATATTGACTGTACAATCTGTTTATATCTATCTTTGGATTTGAGCAGCTCTTGTCATAAACCAGCATTCAATTTTTATACAAAACTGTCAACTCATCACATTATACTTGTATCTCAAGGCAGTTCCACATTTTTCACAGCTGCTTTTTTGATCATATAGACTCTGGAATAAAGAAACTTTTCATGGTTTGTCAAGGTTTAAAAATATGGAATATCCAGACTAAATAATACAAGACAGTTAAAGTATTGTATATTCTTATAATGTACATTATTATATAAATGTCATCTTTTAAAACATATACAATGCAATGTATTGTTTTTATTATGCTCATTCCCCCAGTCTGATGCATCAGTTGCTATGTTGCAGAGGTCCAGTCACCAATGTGGAGAACAGATCACAATGTCTAATTTAACATTTTTAAATTGGCTATGGATATTGACAAAAAGGTGAAAAAGCCAGATGACAACAGCTACATGTTTGAATCAGTTTTTGCATCTGTTGTGATTAGATAAAATATTGAGCTTGATGCAACAGATAAGTGTGAACAAGCCTTAGGGGTACTTTGCACACTACGACATCGCAGCTGCGATGTCGGTGGGGTCAAATCGAAAGTGACGCACATCCGGCATTGCTGTCGACATCGGAGTGTGTAAATCGTTTTTGATATGATTAACGAGCGCAAAAGCGTCAAAATCATATCATCTGTGTAGTGTCGGTCATTTCCATAATGTCGCGGCAGCGACAGGTACGGTGTTGTTCCTCGTTCCTGCGGCAGCACACATCGCTGTGTGAGAAGCCGCAGGAGCGAGGAACATCTCCTTACCTGCTTCCCACGGCTCACGCCGGCTATGTGAAGGCTAGAGGTGGGCGGGATGTTTACATCCCGTTCATCTCCACCCCTCTGCTTCTATTGGCCGCCTGCCGTGTGACGTCGCTGTGATGCCGCACTACCCGCCCCCTTAGGAAGGAGGCAGTTCACCGTCCAGAGCGACGTCACAGGGCAGGTAAGTGCATGTGAAGCTGCCGTAGCGATAATGTTCGCTTTGGCAGCTATCACAAGATATCGCAGCAGCGACAGGGTGGAGACTATCGCGCTACCATCGGCTTCCGATGTCATAGTGTGCAAAGTACCCCTTAAGTTTTAGTAGATTATTTTCAGTAATGATTGGAGTCACTGAAATACATATGTATTACCCAATTTGTACTTTTAGAAGAAGTGTCCAAAATCTTCTAGCTATGTTGCGTAACAAAGGAATAGCTAGTGAACCCCTTCATGACCGCGGGTAGTAAAGTTACGTCCTATTTTTATGTGACTTAACGACCAGGGACGTAACTTTACTGCCTAAAGTTCATTTGATTGCTGTGGCCATAGCAATGGCTTTCAAATGATGTCCCCTGCTGTTTCTTACAGCAGGAGACCTTTGCTTGACCCCATCGGCAATCGTTGTGATTGGCTGTTTGAATCTGAACCACCAACCACATCGTTTGCACTGGTTTCGGCTAAAACAATGCCTGAACCAGTGCGATACTGTGAGATCCTGCTATGATGTGCTGCAGCAGCTGCAGCAGATCATAGCAGGAGATCAAACATGGCACCCCCCAGCCCCTGCAGCACTGATTGGAGCGACCATGCTATGATGCGCAATCGCTCCAATCAGCGTGCAGTGGGGCGGTCTGATCTGGAGGTTACCGCCCTCCCCAAGCCTGTGTTGGTCCGGGAAGCCCTCCCCCAACATGTCTGCAGCATGCACTGGCTGGTACTTGTAGTACCACGCTGACGCTGCTGACGCTGCTAATGCCACCACTCCTGCTCCCATTGTAAGTATTGTGTGCTTCCCTTGTAGCCGCTGTGATGTCCCCTGCCTGTGGCGATGTGCCACAACACCGCGATCTCTACTCTGCTCCCATTCTCCTGCTTCTGCTTCTTTGGTCTCCCCCTCCCCATCTGCTCTCCCTTTCCGATGTTCCCTACCTGCCTCCACCAGGTCGTCCAAGGTCTTCACTGGCCCAATCACATCTGCCTCCATCGCTAGGTTCTTCCTGGGTCCTTCCTGGGTTTTCTGATGAGCTGTACAACTTCATGCCTGCTGCTCCTGTTGCTGTCCACTTTCTGCCTTCTGTTCCTCCTGCAGTTCCTCTGGTCAGTGATTCTCCTGAAAATCATCTGGGTACTGTGAGTATAATTTTTTTTTCATTTTTTATTTTTTTTATCCCCTGTCCGTTTTTACACCTCATCTGTCCGTGCGTTCATGGTCAATTTTCGGCGGGACTTTTTTTTGTACGTATCTTGCGTCGTTTTTTTGCATCTCATCTGTGTGTGCGCTACCATCGGCTTCCGATGTCATAGTGTGCAAAGTACCCCTTAAGTTTTAGTAGATTATTTTCAGTAATGATTGGAGTCACTGAAATACATATGTATTACCCAATTTGTACTTTTAGAAGAAGTGTCCAAAATCTTCTAGCTATGTTGCGTAACAAAGGAATAGCTAGTGAACCCCTTCATGACCGCGGGTAGTAAAGTTACGTCCTATTTTTATGTGACTTAACGACCAGGGACGTAACTTTACTGCCTAAAGTTCATTTGATTGCTGTGGCCATAGCAATGGCTTTCAAATGATGTCCCCTGCTGTTTCTTACAGTGGCCGAGCGCTGATCAGGGATGTGCGTAACGGATCGGCATCCTTGCTCAATTTTCGGCGTGACTTTTTTTTTTTTTCCGTATCCCTGATGCTTTTTGTATCTCATCCGACCATGCATCCTGCAGCGGCCGATCAGTGCACGGCGTCTGTGCGTTTGAAAAGTCAAATGGCACCCCTTTTCTTCCAAGCCCTGCTGTGCACCCAAAAAATTGATTTCCACCACATATGAGGTATCTGCGTACTCAAAAAAACTTGCACAATACGTTTTATGGTGCAGTTTTTCCTGATACCGTTGTAAAAAAAAAAGATACCTGGTTGAAGCAAAAATGTTGTGGTAAAAAAAAATAAATAATAATTTTCACGGTTCAACGTTATCAACTTCTGTGGAGCCCCTGGGGGTATAAGGGGCTCACCAAACATCTAGATAAATTCCTTGAAGGGTCTAGTTTGAAAATGGGGTCACTTGTGGGGGAGCTCTACTGTTTAGGCACCATAGGGGGTCTCCAAACATGACATGGCGTCCGCAAATGATTCCAACCAATTTTGCTGTGAAATGGAGCTCTTTCTCTTCTGAGCCACACCGTGCACCCAAACAATTACTTTCCACCACATATGAGGTATCTGCATACTCAGGAAAAATTGCACAATACGTTTTATGGTGCATTTTTTACTGATATCCTTGTGAAAAAAAGGCTACCTAGTTTAAGTAACATTTTGTGGTAAAAAAAAAAATGTATTCATGGCTCAACTGTTACGTTGGGACTGGCAGATTAGGATAAGGTAGTGAATTCCCAATCGCCAGTCGGGGTCCACCGTGCTCCCAGATGGAAAAGGAGCTGCTGGCAACCCAAAGGTTAAGCAGAGAATACAGAGCTGATGACTTAGAGATAACCCAAGAGACCTGGGAACCAGTAACGTGTGTAGGGACACATCAAACCAGACGACAACCCAGTTATCATTTCAGTGGAGCGGGCGCTACTTCGACCACGTGTGTAGAGAACACATCGGGACGGATGGTAACCAGTTAGCGTTGATCAAGAAGACCGCTGCGACAGTGCCCTGTCGGCCACATGTGTAAGACACGTCAGGCCGAACGGTCCTCCGATTAGCGTTTCTAGTCACCACTCGACTGGCCACATGTGTAAAGGACACTAGAGATGAGCGAACCGGTCGCGGTTCGGCTCGAGGTCGGTTCGTCGAACGGACGTCCCGTTCGAGTTCGGTTCGTCGATCGTTCGACAAACCGAACTCGAACTGCATAGGAAACAATGGCAGGCAATCACAAACACATAAAAACACCTAGAAAACACCCTCAAAGGTGTCCAAAAGGTGACAAACAACTCACAACACAACACAAACACATGGGAAAGTGACAAGGACATATACTCATGCGAAAACAAAAGAGCTGGACAAGGAAAAAGAGGAGGACACACAGATTTATGAGTATATGCAAGGAAACATCGATGCCATTACTGTGCAACTTGAGCCCTGCTCATTTTAGGCTTCCAATCTGGATAAATTGCCTGAGATTGCCACGTACGCCTTGGGGATCTTGTCGTGTCCTGCAGCCAGCGTTCTCTCGGAACCTGTCTTCAGTGCTGCTGGGGGTCTGCTGGCAGATAAGCACACGCGTCTGTCCACTGACAATGTGGACATGGCTCTCAGAGGACTTTTCTTCCCCTGGGTGAGCCAGGGGAGGCGAAAGGCACGCGTATTTTTGAGAGTGCTTCATGCAAAGCATCTTTTTCTTTTTCAAAAGGGGGGTCAACTGATGCCAGTCAAGTGGGGTGTGTGTGGCCCAATTAGTGGCAACGAGGGAGACTGTGGTTGGAGTCCCCTCGCTGTCTTTCTAAAAGAACTAAGATGAACAAGTCATGGCTCTCAGAGGACTTTTCTTCCCCTGGGTCAGCCAGGGGACGGGAAAGGCACGCGTATTTTTGAGAGTGCTTCATGCAAAGCATCTTTTTCATCTTGAAAATTGGGTCAACTGATGCCAGTCAAGTGGGGTGTGTGTGGCCCAATTAGTGGCAACGAGGGAGACTGTGGTTGGAGTCCCCTCGCTGTGTTTCTAAAAGAACCAAGATGAACAAGTCATGGCTCTCAGAGGACTTTTCTTCCCCTGGGTCAGCCAGGGGACGGGAAGGGCACGCGTATTTTTGAGAGTGCTTCATGCAAAGCATCTTATTCTTTTTCAAAAGGGGGGTCAACTGATGCCAGTCAAGTGGGGTGTGTGTGGCCCAATTAGTGGCAACGAGGGAGACTGTGGTTGGAGTCCCCTTGCTGTGTATCTAAAAGAACCAAAATGAACAAATCATGGCTCTCAGAGGACTTTTCTTCCCCTGGGTCAGCCAGGGGACGGGAAAGGCACGCGTATTTTTGAGAGTGCTTCATGCAAAGCATCTTTTTCTTTTTCAAAAGGGGGGTCAACTGATGCCAGTCAAGTGGGGTGTGTGTGGCCCAATTAGTGGCAACGAGGGAGACTGTGGTTGGAGTCCCCTCGCTGTGTTTCTAAAAGAACCAAGATGAACAAGTCATGGCTCTCAGAGGACTTTTCTTCCTCTGGGTCAGCCAGGGGACGGGAAAGGCACGCGTATTTTTGAGAGTGCTTCATGCAAAGCATCTTTTTCTTTTTCAAAAGGGGGGTCAACTGATGCCAGTCAAGTGGGGTGTGTGTGGCCCAATTAGTGGCAACGAGGGAGACTGTGGTTGGAGTCCCCTCGCTGTGTTTCTAAAAGAACCAGGATGAACAAGTCATGGCTCTCAGAGGACTTTTCTTCCCCTGGGTCAGCCAGGGGACGGGAAAGGCACGCGTATTTTTGAGAGTGCTTCATGCAAAGCATCTTTTTCTTTTTCAAAAGGGGGGTCAACTGATGCCAGTCAAGTGGGGTGTGTGTGGCCCAATTAGTGGCAACGAGGGAGACTGTGGTTGGAGTCCCCTCGCTGTGTTTCTAAAAGAACAAAAATGAACAAATCATGGCTCTCAGAGGACTTTTCTTCCCCTGGGTCAGCCAGGGGACGGGAAAGGCACGCGTATTTTTAAGAGTGCTTCATGCAAAGCATCTTTTTCATCTTGAAAATTGGGTCAACTGATGCCAGTCAAGTGGGGTGTGTGTGGCCCAATTAGTGGCAACGAGGGAGACTGTGGTTGGAGTCCCCTCGCTGTGTTTCTAAAAGAACCAAAATGAACAAATCATGGCTCTCAGAGGACTTTTCTTCCCCTGGGTCAGCCAGGGGACGGGAAAGGCACGCGTATTTTTGAGAGTGCTTCATGCAAAGCATCTTTTTCATCTTGAAAATTGGGTCAACTGATGCCAGTCAAGTGGGGTGTGTGTGGCCCAATTAGTGGCAACAAGGGAGACTGTGGTTGGAGTCCCCTCGCTGTGTTGTACATGATTTTCGAAGGGCATGACATGCCTAAGAGGTTGAGTTTCATCATCTGCAACTTGTTGGCAACAGAAAGGCTGCCTTTACACCCTTTTGAGACTGAGGATTTTTGAGACCTTATGCCGATTGCAGTGCCCCAAGAGCCGATGGCCAGTCGTCACTCCTTCTCCAAGAAAGGCGTGCCCGCGCTACCACAGTAGGTCGCACACAAACTCACCGCTTCCTTGAGAAACTCTGTGTGTGACAGGGTGCATTTCAACACAGATACTTGGACCAGTAAGCATGGACAGGGGAGTTACATGTTGCTGAGTGGGCACTGGGTAACTATGGTGAGAGATGGAGAAGGGTTTGCTGTACAAGTCTTGCCGTCCCCACGACTTGTGTGTCAATCCTTCCTCTGTATGTACAAGTTCCTCCACTGCTTCTGCCTCCTCAACCTCGTGTGGGTCCTCCACCTCGGCCCAAACCCTGTGGGGTCAGGCCACCCTTCCTTGTAACTGCGCCCAAGGAATCCCACACACATCCTTACTATTAGAGATGAGCGAACCGGTCGCGGTTCGGCTCGAGGTGGTTCGCCGAACGGAGGTCTCGTTCGAGTTCAGTTCGTCGAACGTTCGACGAACCGAACTCGAACGTATAGGCTATAATGGGAGGCAATCACAAACACATAAAAATGCATTATAAATGTACACAAACAGTTAATAAACATTGCCATAACACTTACCGGTCCTCGCGATCCCTTCTGCACTCTGTCTCCTGCCGCTATTCCATCCGATGATCGCTGAATCCTCCCGGTGACCTGCACTGCCAGCAGAGATGCAGGACCTATCGTGACGTCAAAATAGCCATGTGACCAGTCATGTGGCTATTATCTCATTGGCTACAGACTGGTCACATGACTATGACACGTCATGTAGGACCTGCGAGTGCATCTCTCCGGTACACGGTGCACATATGTGTATCGCCGTGTACCGGCGACATGCTCTAGCACACGGTCGACTCCCCGTTCCGTTAGGGACCGGCTGACACAGCCGGTCATTAACGGAGATCACCGTTGCCATAGCAACGCAGTTAGCGGTGACGTCACCGCTAACCGCGGCTCCGAGAGCACCGTTGCTATGGTAACGCGTCTGTCAGCGTTACCGCTAGCAGCCAGCAGTGATCACTCACGGAGTGAAGGCTGCACGCTGCTGCACGATTGTAGTGAGCATTGTAGTGAGGATGGAGGTTCCCCAGCCCCAAGTGATGAGCTGGTGAATCTCATCCTTCCTCACTACAATCGTCACTACTACTACACTAGAAAGAAAGAAGACAGAAGAGCAGGGTCGTGGAGGGCTGACAGGGGGTAATAAAGATGGAGTCTCTAATGTGTCTGTGTATTTATTTCTATTAAAGTATTTTTCCTCTGTGTGGTGTCTTTTTTTTAACCCTTTATTGGAGATTCTTAATGGCCGGGTCAAACGTGCCTGACATTAAGAATCTCTGGCTTAATACTGGCTAGTAAAACAAAGCCAGTATTAACTCATGATTACCCAACAAGCCACCCGGCTCCAGGGCTGTTGGAAGAGTTGGATACAGCGCCAGATGATGGCGCTTCTATGAGAGCGCCATTTTCTGGGACGGCTGCGGACTGAAATCCGCAGCAGAGGCGCCCACAAACCTCGGGCTAACCTGTGCTGCGTATTCCAATCCCCAGCTGCCTAGTTGTACCCAGCTGGACACAAAAATAGGGCGAAGCCCACGTCATTTGTTTTTTAATTATTTCATGAAATAAGTGAAATAATTAAAAAAAACGGGCTTCCCTATATTTTTGGTTCCCAGCCGGGTACAAATAGGCAACTGGGGGTTGGAGGCAGCCCGTGGCTGCCAGCTGTACCTGGCTAGCATACAAAAATATGGCGAAGCCCACGTCATTTTTTTGGTGGGCAAAAAACTTCTGCATACAGTCCTGGATGGAGTATGCTGAGCCTTGTAGTTCTGCAGCTGCTGTCTGCTCTTCTCCATACAGACAGACAGCAGCTGCAGAACTACAAGGCTCAGCATACTCCATCCAGGACTGTATGCAGAATTTTTTTGCCCCCTGAAAAAATTATGTGGGCTTCGCCATATTTTTGTATGCTAGCCAGGTACAGCAGGCAGGTACGGCTGCCCCCAACCCCCAGTTGCCTATTTGTACCCGTCTGGGAACCAAAAATAAAGGGAAGCCCTTTTTTTATTATTTCATGAATTTCATGAAATAATTAGAAAACAAATGACGTAGGCTTTGCCCCATTTTTGTGTCCAGCCAGGTACAACTAGGCAGCTGGGGATTGGAATCCGCACCACCGGTTGGCCTGAGCTTTCTGGGCCCCACTGCTGCGAATTGCAGTCTGCAGCCACCTCAGAAAATGGCATTTTCATAGAAGCGCCATCTTCTGGCGCTGTATCCAACTCTTCCAGCACCTGCCTGCTATACCTGGCTAGCATACAAAAATATGGCGAAGCTCACGTCCTTTTTTTGTAGTTTTTTGGCAAAAAAAATAAAAAATGCTTCCCTGGATTTTCCATTGCCAGTGAAGGTAACACCAAGCAGTGGGGGTTAGCAGCCAGTAGCTGCTTGGATTACCCTTAGCTAGCAATACAAAAAATGCAGCGGGAGCCCATATATATTTTTTTTAATTATTTATTTAAATAACTAAAAATAAAATGGGCTTCCCTGTATTTTGATTGCTGGACATCACAGTGCTGTAAAAATAAATCTTTAAAAAAATGACGTAGCGCTCCGCGGTATTTTTGATTCTCAGCGCAGATAAAACAGACAGCTATGGGTTGCCACCCCCATCTGCCTGCCGTTACCTTGGTTGTCAATCAAAATACAGGGAAGCCCATTAATTTTTTCTATTTAAAAAATAGTTAAAAAAAAAAATTACGTTGGGTCCCCCCATTTTTGATAGCCAGCTAGGGTAAAGCAGACGGCTGTAGCCTGAAAACCACAGCTGGCAGCTTTACCGTGGTTGGGGATCCAATGTGGAGGTCCCCTCAGGCTCTTTTTTATAATTATTTTATAAATATTAATAATTACACAATAAAAGTAGGGTCCCCCCCAAATTGGATCACCAGCCAAGGTAAAGCGGACAGCTGTGGTCTGGTATTCTCAGGGTGGGAAGGTCCATAGTTATTGGGCCTTCACAGCCTAAAAATAGCAGGCCGCAGGCACCCCAGACGTGGCGCATCCACTAGATGCGCCAATCCTGGCGCTTCACCCCAGCTCATCCCGTGCCCTGGTGCAGTGGCAAACGGGGTAATAAATCGGGTTGATACTAGCTGTAAAGTCACCTGAGATCAAGCCCAGCAGTTTGTGATGTCATGGCGTCTATTAGATACCCAACATCATAAACTGTCAGTACTAACAAAAACAAAAAATCGACAAAAGAAATTTATTTGAAAAAACAGTCCCCAAAACATTTCCTCTTTCACCAATTTATTGTAAGAAAAAAAATAAAGGGGTCCCACGACGACTCTGGACCGTCTAGAATATGGGGGGGAGACACTCAGGGAACGTATCCCCCATTTTCTAGGAGTGCGGACCCTTCATGTGAGGAGTGTGGGTGCAATGAATCTGCACTCACTCTCCCCGGGTCCACAGCAGCAGAGTCCATGTCATAATGGTTGCTACCAAAGCTGCAATGCCCTGCTCATGAGGTAAGGGCATGCCTAATCAGGAGAACTACTGTAGAGGAAGCTCTGCTCACTGGTATATAGGTGCTCAGAGGTAATAATAGATAAAATTAGTGAGTAACCTCGGCACTCTAAATCTCCCAGACTAAGTCAGTAAGTCCCAATGGATAGTAATGCAAAATCACTCTTTATTGGTCCGTATTAAGAACATTTTTTTTTTCATAAGCATATATGTTTTTGTCCAAAACAAGTTACAAATGACGTTTCGGCCTGAGCCTTCGTCAGATTGGACTTATCTGCATGTAATCATGAAAAATGACAATAATCAGTATCACATAAGAGTGAGAGAACAATAACATAAACTCGAACAATGTAGAGGTACAATTGGGATGCAGCAAAAAAATTGCAACACAGCAAGAAATGAAACACATGATACAAATGTCATAATACAGTACAAGGACAATATAGTAATGACAAATATGGGGTCAGAGTAGGCTTAGACAGCTCTGGTACGAAAGAGATGTCAATCATAAAGTAACATGTGCAGTAGGTGTAGAGCTACAGTATGCATGGCAGAGCTAATGGGTAGACTGACCATAGAAAAAGAACGGTGAAAAAGTGGAGAAAAAGTGGAGAAAAAGTGGAGCATAAGAGGAGAAAAAGTGGAGAAAAAAGTGGAGAAAAAGTGGAGAACAAGTGGAGAAAAAGTGGAGAAAAAGTGGAGCATAAGAGGAGAAAAAGTGGAGAAAAAAGTGGAGAAAAAGTGGAGAAAAAGTGGAGCATAAGAGGAGAAAAAGTGGAGAAAAAAGTGGAGAAAAAGTGGAGAAAAAGTGGAGCATAAGAGGAGAAAAAGTGGAGAAAAAGTGGAGAAAAAGTGGAGCATAAGAGGAGAAAAAGTGGAGAAAAAAGTGGAGAAAAAGTGGAGAAAAAGTGGAGCATAAGAGGAGAAAAAGTGGAGATTAAGAGGAGAAAAAGTGGAGAAAAAGTGGAGCATAAGAGGAGAAAAAGTGGAGAAAAAGTGGAGCATAAGAGGAGAAAAAGTGGAGAAAAAGTGGAGAAAAAGTGGAGCATAAGAGGAGAAAAAGTGGAGAAAAAAGTGGAGAAAAAGTGGAGAAAAAGTGGAGCATAAGAGGAGAAAAAGTGGAGAAAAAGTGGAGCATAAGAGGAGAAAAAGTGGAGAAAAAGTGGAGCATAAGAGGAGAAAAAGAGGAGAAAAAGTGGAGAAAAAAGTGGAGAAAAAGTGGAGAAAAAGTGGAGCATAAGAGGAGAAAAAGTGGAGAAAAAGTGGAGAAAAAGTGGAGAAAAAGTGGAACATAAGAGGAGAAAAAGTGGAGATTAAGAGGAGAAAAAGTGGAGAAAAAGTGGAGAAAAAGTGGAGCATAAGAGGAGAAAAAGTGGAGAAAAAGTGGAGCATAAGAGGAGAAAAAGTGGAGAAAAAGTGGAGAAAAAGTGGAACATAAGAGGAGAAAAAGTGGAGATTAAGAGGAGAAAAAGTGGAGAAAAAGTGGAGAAAAAGTGGAGCATAAGAGGAGAAAAAGTGGAGAAAAAGTGGAGCATAAGAGGAGAAAAAGTGGAGAAAAAGTGGAGAAAAAGTGGAGCATAAGAGGAGAAAAAGTGGAGAAAAAAGTGGAGAAAAAGTGGAGAAAAAGTGGAGTATAAGAGGAGAAAAAGTGGAGAAAAAGTGGAGAAAAAGTGGAGAAAAAGTGGAGCATAAGAGGAGAAAAAGTGGAGAAAAAAGTGGAGAAAAAGTGGAGAAAAAGTGGAGCATAAGAGGAGAAAAAGTGGAGATTAAGAGGAGAAAAAGTGGAGAAAAAGTGGAGCATAAGAGGAGAAAAAGTGGAGAAAAAGTGGAGCATAAGAGGAGAAAAAGTGGAGAAAAAGTGGAGAAAAAGTGGAGCATAAGAGGAGAAAAAGTGGAGAAAAAAGTGGAGAAAAAGTGGAGAAAAAGTGGAGAAAAAGTGGAGATTAAGAGGAGAAAAAGTGGAGAAAAAGTGGAGCATAAGAGAAGAAAAAGTGGAGAAAAAAGTGGAGAAAAAGTGGAGAAAAAGTGGAGAAAAAGTGGAGCATAAGAGGAGAAAAAGTGGAGAAAAAGTGGAGCATAAGAGGAGAAAAAGTGGAGAAAAAGTGGAGCATAAGAGGAGAAAAAGTGGAGAAAAAGTGGAGCATAAGAGGAGAAAAAGTGGAGAAAAAAGTGGAGAAAAAGTGGAGAAAAAGTGGAGCATAAGAGGAGAAAAAGTGGAGAAAAAGTGGAGAAAAAGTGGAGCATAAGAGGAGAAAAAGTGGAGAAAAAAGTGGAGAAAAAGTGGAGAAAAAGTGGAGTATAAGAGGAGAAAAAGTGGAGAAAAAGTGGAGAAAAAGTGGAGAAAAAGTGGAGCATAAGAGGAGAAAAAGTGGAGAAAAAAGTGGAGAAAAAGTGGAGAAAAAGTGGAGCATAAGAGGAGAAAAAGTGGAGATTAAGAGGAGAAAAAGTGGAGAAAAAGTGGAGCATAAGAGGAGAAAAAGTGGAGAAAAAGTGGAGCATAAGAGGAGAAAAAGTGGAGAAAAAGTGGAGAAAAAGTGGAGCATAAGAGGAGAAAAAGTGGAGAAAAAAGTGGAGAAAAAGTGGAGAAAAAGTGGAGAAAAAGTGGAGATTAAGAGGAGAAAAAGTGGAGAAAAAGTGGAGCATAAGAGAAGAAAAAGTGGAGAAAAAAGTGGAGAAAAAGTGGAGAAAAAGTGGAGAAAAAGTGGAGCATAAGAGGAGAAAAAGTGGAGAAAAAGTGGAGCATAAGAGGAGAAAAAGTGGAGAAAAAGTGGAGCATAAGAGGAGAAAAAGTGGAGAAAAAAGTGGAGAAAAAGTGGAGAAAAAGTGGAGCATAAGAGGAGAAAAAGTGGAGAAAAAGTGGAGAAAAAGTGGAGAAAAAGTGGAGAAAAAGTGGAGCATAAGAGGAGAAAAAGTGGAGAAAAAGTGGAGAAAAAGTGGAGAAAAAGTGGAGAAAAAGTGGAGAAAAAAATGGAGAAAAAGTGGAGAAAAAGTGGAGAAAAAGTGGAGAATAAGAGGAGAAAAAGTGGAGAAAAAGTGGAGAATAAGAGGAGAAAAAGTGGAGAATAAGTGGAGAAAAAAATGGAGAAAAAGTGGAGAAAAAAATGGAGAAAAAGTGGAACACCCTTTGGTACCTTTCATGTGGCACTAAGGGATGCTTAGCTTTGTATTTAGCCAAAAAAATGAAAAAAAAATGACGTAGGGTTCCCCCTAGTTTTGTAGCCAGCTAGGGTAAAGCAGACGGCTGCAGCCTGCAGACCACAGCTGGCAACCTCACCTTGGCTGGTAATCCAAAACTGAGGGCACCCCACGCTGTTATTTTAAATTAAATAAATAATTAAAAAAAAAAACACGTAGGGGTCCCCCAAAATTGGATCACCAGCCAAGGTAAAGCAGACAGCTGGGGCCTGATATTCTCAGACTAGGGAGGTCCATGGTTATTGGAATCTCCCCAGCCTAAAAATAGCAGGCCGCAGCCGCCCCAGAAGTGGCGCATCCATTAGATGCGCCAATCCTGGTGCTTCGCCCCAGCTCATCCCGCGCCCTGGTGCGGTGGCAAACGGGGTAATATATGGGGTTAATACCAGATGTGTAATGTCACCTGGCATCAAGCCCTGGGGTTGGTGAGGTCAGGCGTCTATCAGATACCCGACATCACCAACCCAGTCAGTAATAAACAAAAATAGACGACAAACACATTTTTATTTGAAAAAACACTCCCCAAAACATTCCCTCTTTAACCAATTTATTAGAATGAAAAACAAATCCAGGTCTGGTGTAATCCAAGGGGTTGCCATGACGATCCACACTGTCCCAGTCAATGAAGAGCAGGATGTTCCCCATTGGCTGGGAGAGCAATGCAGTGACCTGAGCTAACATCAATGGGTCAGCCCAGGTCACTGCAGGGCATGACAAGTGCTGCTGTCAGCGAGGTACATTACCTGCGCTGATCTCCAGCACTGCCGACAGCCCCTGTCACTGAGGTCAATGACCGGCGCCTTCACATCAAGTATCGCGAGAGGTCCGTGACGTCTCGGGTGGGAAGCGAGAGGTGATGTGACAAGCGGCGGCCATGGAGGACAGTGACAGCGCTGAGGTCTGGATGGCGGGACTTCACCACCGCAGGTAAGCCGAGCGGGGGGGGGGGAGGGGGGGTGCGTGTGTGAGAGTGTGTGTGTGTGTGTGTGTATATGTATGTATACATGCCGCGGGCAGGAGGGGGCGGAGCGAGCTGAGCGGGAAGTGTGGGCTTCCTGCACGTAACTAAGATAAACATCGGGTTACTAACCAAGCGCTTTGCTTGGATACCCGATGTTTATCTTGGTTACCAGCTTCTGGCAGGCTGCCAGCGATGGCTCCTGCACACTGCAGCTGTAAAAAGCCCTGCTTTTTGCTGCTAGAACCGTTCTCGAACGTTTCTAGAACTATCGAGCTTTTAGCAAAAAGCTCGAGTTCTAGTTCGATCTCGAACAGCCCAAAAATCACTCGAGCCTAGAACTGGAGAACCACGAACCGCGAACCGCGCTCAACTCTACTTACTATGCTGGCAGCAGAGCTCAAGGCCATCAGGCGGTCAAATGTTTACTTTGAAATGTAGGGGAAATGTGAGACACCGCTGAGGAATTGTGGAGGGTTAGCTCTGGAGAGTGAGACCGAGTTTCATCAATGGTTGTCTCCACTCAACCAGCCATCAGGGAAGGTCGGGTGCGACAATGATGCAAACCAGTCTGCGACCCTACTTCAGAGCAATGTGACACACGTGCCTTGTATGGCTCACATGTTGAGCCTGGTTGTCCAGCAATTTTTAAAACACTATCCCGGCCTACATGGTCTTCTGCAGAGGGCACGGTGTAACGCCTGCCTGGATCGACACACTCAGATGGGCTGTAAAGGATAGGCTATAGGCAAGCCACTCACCAATCTGGACACCCAGAACCCTGAAACCCTTTAACCCCTATACAGTGATTTGGAATTACACAGGGCCCAAGTTGATCAATACCTGTGGAAGGCTGCAGTTCCAGAGAATAGTAGTCATGCAGGGTCAAAAACATTAATTGAGGAAGAGGAACAGAATGGGATGGCCAGGACTTATTTAGAAAACAAGCAGAGGTGAAATGCGGATCGGCCAATGAGGTACATAAACAGCAAGCAGGAAACGTAGTCAGGTAACAAGCACACAAACTCATAAAACTGAACTGGGGGTAACAGTAACAAGAGGTTCATAGCTTTGTCTGGCAGTGGTCTGCAGACAGGAGGGGGCTAAAAAAAGGTGTGGTGTCTTCCCATTGGGACCAGAGTACAAATTGATTGAGTGGACTACGTTGGTGACTTAACAGCCGTGTGTAGGCAATGATGCAAACCTGTCTGCGGCCCTTCGTCAGGGCAATGTGACACACGGGCCTTGTATGGCTCATGTGTTGAATCTGATTCTCCAGCAATTTTTAAAATACCATCCCGGCCTACATGGCCTTGTGCAGCGGGCACGCTGCTATGTGCTCACTTTCATCCTTCGCACCCAGCAGCTCAACAACTTTCATCGCTCCGGAAGTCTTAGGGTCTGGCGGTTAAACGGCGGAAATGCGATGTTCCGACATACAGGAATTGGAATCTGCACATGTTGCAGCGTGTGTGGCAGCACCGCAGAGCCCTGCTGAAATACGGTATGACGTATACCCTGGGCTAACTTGATCCAGAGGTGGTGCAGATCACGCTGCTGGAGTGGTGTCAGATCAAGGACCTATGCACCCTTCTACACAGTTTACAAATGTCGACGAAGATGTTTAGCACTGGCAATGCCATTCTCAGCGTGACAATTCTGGTCATCTACATGATGGAGCACACTGTAAGCATTATTCGGAGTCAGGTATTGGTCCAAGAGGAAGGTGAGGAAGTACAGGAGGAGTCATATGCAGAAGGGATAATAAGATCTACAAGGTCCATATGGTAAGAGGCACCTAGGCAGCAGTTATGGTGGGGGATAGGGATTAACAAGGGCGCATAGTATCAGCAAAAATTGTTGAGGAAGGTGCAGGAGCCATGAAGAAATGGAGGACGAACTTGCGATGAGCATGGAAGACTCAGCAGATGAGTGAGAGCTTGCTCACATTTCGGTTGTGCGAGGTTGGGGGGAGAGGGCAGAGGAAGGAGGCACGATTCTCACCTCTCTGCCACCAACACACCAAGGACTTGGTCCTCCTGGATGCACAAGACACATGAGCGTCTTCTTGCTGCACTACCTACAACATGACCCTCGGATTGTACGAATTCGAAGTAATGCTAACTACTGGGTTGCCACACTGTTAGATCCCCGAACCAAGACAAAATTTGGCGAAATAATTCCTGCCATAGAAAGGGACGCACGTGTACAGGAGTATCTTCAGAAGGTGGTACGCAATCTTCGATCTGCTTTTCCACTAAACACCAGTGCTGCACAGAGTGAATCTCAACGCTTTGTCATGGATAGGAGGAAATGGTCTTTTACTTGTCCACATCTGAGGGACCGAGGGCTGGCTGCTGTGCTGAGATGGCATTGAGTACGGTGTCCCTGTAGAGTTGCACTTTTGGTCATATACAAAATGAGTTGAAAAAGGACAGATGCTGGTGGAAAGGGGAACAGGTGTGTTGGAAAGGGGAAAAAAGTTTTGGTCCGTGGGTTTGTTGGTTAAGCAAAAGTAACATTTGATGAAGAAACACCATCTGTTACGGTGGGACTGGCAGATTTGGATAAGGTGGTATATACTATGTTACCGCTATATAACAAAAATTAATAAGAAAAGAAAGAGAAAGGTATATATCCCCATCAGCAGTCAGTGTCCACCGTGCTCCCAGATGGAAAAGGAGAGGTTGGCAACTGGAAGGTTCGGTGGAGGATACAGAGCTGTGTGGCTATGAAACTAATAGTAGCCTGAACCAAGTTAGACGCCACTCAGATCTTGAGACTGGGAGCCCTGTTAGCGTCACAGGGTCCACACGCCCACCCAGCCCAGGAACTCCCTGTTAACATCACATGGGCCATTCAGTACGCTGACCGTGTGCATTGGGGCCACACCTGTGGACAGCAGGCGCATCAGCAGCAGCAGGCCTGTTAATGCCACTGGGCTGCACAAGCAGGACTTGTAGGACAGGAGCTGGTCTTAACCGTTCTGCGTTACCAACTGTGGTGGCGGCCTGCATCGACGCCCTATCCCTGCCTACCTCTGGCCTAAAGCCGCAATGGGTTCAACACATGGAGGTGTGCTCTTTCGGAGCATAATAGAAAACTGCGCACCTCCTTGTTGTCTCCAGCCCCTTTTATAACCTGGGTCCGCCCCAAACCAGGGTGGACCCCAATGCACCTCCTGGAGACAAAAGCAGAGTGATACGTCATGAGTGGCATAACTAGCGTCCTATTTGGAACCGCAACTTCAATGATGACTTCATGGCTGTCATGACCCAAACACCTCACCAGTCATCGTCTGACCATCATTAATGAGGTGACAAGTCATAGGGGCAGGCCTCTGCAAGCCATTTGGGAGTGGCCTGGCCACATCGTCAGGACACCTGATGCCCTGTGGTCTAAATGGGCCCCCCACATCAGGGGAAGGGCCAAAGAGTTCATTACCGGACCTAGTTTCTGATGCAGTAAGTGCCTGGCCATGGTCAGTTGCATGAAATACAGTCTCTGAAAAAAGACTATCAGCTTTAGCATGGTGTCTCGGCACAACACAGGACTTAGACCCGGCACGGAGTGCAAGTACCTGTGCAAAGAGGCTTTTCGCACTAAGTGTGGGAACATGCGCTGTAGCCCGAAATGAAGACTTAGCCTCAGGAATGGCACAGTCAGGCTGAGCATACTCACTAGGCGAAACACTGGAGTTAGGCTGCGGCTGGGGTAAATCGGCACACGCATGCGCACTAGCTGCCTCTCCACACTTAGACGTGGAGGAGAAAGCAGCCAGCTGGACAACCCGAGGCACAGGCCTAAATGGCAGCTGATGCCTGGGCGCAACTGAAACCGCAGCAGGCTGCTTGCGTTTAAGGCGTCACCGTTTTGTAACAACAAATACCACCCAAAAGAACAGGTGTACTTCTTCCCATGGATAATCTGATATGATCCCTTTTTTCATGGACATGACCATCGCTAACAAATGTAGATGAGGCCAAAACAGCAGCTGCTTCAATGGATCTGAAGTGCTACATAAAGTGGCCTCTCCTCCACCCCAATTTCAAGATCCCAAATACTCCATTCCTCTGTGGTGTCAATCCAATCGCACTTGCTTCCTAACAGCTCTCAAGTTTCCACCAGCCCTGCTGAGTATGGGGTAACAGAGATGGTTGAGTTTGCATAGCTGTTCAGTCGCACAATAGCCTGGGAATCAGAGGTCTGCTCCAAAGCTGCAATGAGTACAGACAAGGAAGTTATTATTATTTTTATTATTATTGATTTATAGAGCACCATTGATTCCATGGTGCTGTACATGAGAAGGGGGTTACATACAGAATACATATAGAAGTAACTATAGACAGACTGGCACAGAGGGAAGAGGGCCCTGCCCTTGCGGGATTACATTCTAAAGGATTTTTGGCAGGAGACAGTAGGAGTGGTGTAGGTTGAGCGTCAAGTACGTATGGTGGTGGTGTCATTGAAGGCTATAGTCATTTCTGAACAGATGAGTTTTCAGATTCAGTTTGAAGCTTGCGGGTGTAGCAGATAATCTGACGTGTTGAGGTAGCGAGTTCCATGAGACAGGGGAAATGATCTGCGCAGATGGCCAGAAGCTTTGTGAGTGGGATCCAGGCCCCGATGAAGAAGGTGCTGAGCCTAATCTACACCCTCATTTCCAAAAAGTCAATCCTCCTGGTGGAGACAATGGGGAACATGATGAGGAGCACAGATACCTGATTGGAATGACAACTTTACTATTCCGTCAGGGCAGGAAGAGGTTTTCTCGGAGGACTCAGGACGAGGGGAATGTAAACACACAGGGTTATTGATGAGGTTGGAGACCACACTTACTGTCAAACCAAAGTCAGCCAGTCGATGAGGTCAGCAGAGGAGGTGGAGGAGGATGCTACTGACGACGAGGTTACGTTGCGTCTTCCTGGCCAGAGACAATGTACTGGAAGCACGACAACAACTGAATCCTGGACCACAACTTTGACTCTGAGCAGAAGTCGTGTTAGCTATGCAGGTCGCATGGGCTGTAAGTCTTGCCTAGCCTGTGAATTTTTGGACATCGCAAAGGATCACCCAAGTCATGGAATCTGTAAGATTTGTCAACAATCTGTAAGTAGAAGGCAAAAACTCACACTTTTGAGTACTTCCTCCATGAAGTATCACATGGATATGAATTGACAGCGTGAAGGTGTATTGCTCAGCTTTAGCAACTGTCAATGCAATATGCTTATTTGCCGTTCATTGCATGCATTGTTGCAGACTACACAGAAGGGGCTGCTGTTTTTTTGGATCTGCCTTTGGTCACTATGGCAATATAAAATTGCTCTTCGGGTGTGGACTTGGAGATGCTGTCTATGAACAGAAGGAAAAGCTAAAGGTGTGTGTTACAGCAAGGAGCCACCGCGGAAACAGTTCGTTCAATTGTGAGGGGAGTTGTGTTGTACTTTGATGATGAGCACTGTAACGTCAGTGAGCAGCATCCTGTGCCACAGACCAATATTCTTACGGTGCTGTGTATACTGTTTACCGTGAGAGGAGCGTAAAGTCTGTATTTCTGGCAACTGGACATCACAGTACCCGGGTACGGTAGGCTGTGCCCAGACAATAATGCGGACACGCAACACTTTGTTTTATTAGCAAAACACATATCTGTTCTGGGTAGGCCGACTATATAGACAATAAGACTTGCTGCCTCTGCACTGTCAAATTGGCACGTACAGTTTAAATCATAGAGGGACAGCAACACATGTTTGCATTGACTGTTGCTTTTCAAGATTTCCATGACTGTGTTGCAGAGCTGTGTGGTTTGCATTCACACTGTTATCATCTGCATTATCTGTGAGGCTTCAGCTAACAAGGGTATTCAGGGGGGGTAATGTGTTTTGACTATGTTTAGGTAGATAACTTGGAAGCTCTTGTGATGCGCCACTGGTAAGTCGTGTTCGCACACACACACACACACACACGCACAAACACACAATTACTGCTACACAGAGGGATTAGCAGGTAGTAGGCAACAGAATAGATTGTTCAATTATTTAAATTGTATGCATGGTTCTTATTGTTTGTTTTGGTAAAGTTAAACAATCATTTATTAACCCAACTGCCTAGAGTCCTTTTCCTGTTGCCTGGTTTTGCTACATACTGGGTAGCCCACCCTGTACACAAGTTAAAATGAAGCATAAGTCGCAATGTGAATTTCACTGTGCTACAATGCGGCCTAGCGTGCCTGTGCAACCACCGCCTGCCCCATCAAGTGCATCTGCGTGCTCTTCATCCTCTGTGACTGTGGGGACAGCAGTCACACATGGTTTTTTACACTGAACTTCCACTCCTTTACCCGCAACAGGGAGTGTGATTGGCAGGTCATCACTTGTTTTGGAAGTGGAAACAGAAGGTATTGTTGAGCTGTCAGACATCGAGAGAACCATCATTGGATGCAGGCTACATTATATCCACGCCTGCACCTTCGTCAAAGATTGGCTGGACTACCTGCAGTTAATAATTGCATTCCAGAAATGGAAAGGAGAGTAGAATGCACATGTGTTGTACCTTGCTTGGCAGCAAAGGAACACTAACTTAGTATTCCAGACAATTTTAGGATGGCTGAAAAAGAGTCAGCTCTTTGGGCAAATTAAATAGCGTGGCAAAAGTGGACAGATGGGTACAGTGGCCGTGTTCTGTGGGTACCAGGACAGTAAAAGAAGCCTCACTTTCTATCCCTCCTAATGATCAAATGCAGTAAGGAATTCCCTGAGTATGGCCCATATCATCCTATATGGCCATTTCAATATGCCCGAAGAGATTCGCACTCATAGGTGCGTCCGTCATACGCCCATTCAAAGGTGCCGCCAACATTTGTCGTACCCTATCACCAAGGGCCAAGAATTTATTGGTCTGTTTTTCTGTCCCTGTGCATAACAGGATATATTTATGTCTGTGATTTGTTGGTTTTTACTTACTCTCAGTGAGCCTAGGTTCACTTTTTATCAAGCACGTGAAATAAAAGTTATATTTTAGGTTTCCCCTTTTTTAGTACCTAATTTTCGGCCTGGATTCAGCTATTTGCCTAAGTTGATACTGTGGATCCTCTGGGTATTTTGCTACTGTTGGTTTGCATAGCTAAATGTGCATGAGGGTAGAATGCAGAGGTGCTGCACATAGCTTGGCACCAGTGGGGCACTAATGGAATACAACAGACAGTTCTATGATGCCACTAAATGGCAGTATTTTTTGCTATCATTATAGCTTATTAAAAACAGAGCAGGAGGGTGTCATGCAGAGGTGCTGCACATAGCTTGGCACCATTGGGGCACTAATGGAATACAACAGCCAGTTCTATGATGCCACTAAGTTTACTCAATTTTTGGTATTATAATGTATTAGTAACAATTAGTTTGAGGGTGCAATGCAGGCAGACGTGCTGCTAATATCTTTGCACTTGTGGGACAATACAGAAGTCTAACAGCCACTTTTTGTATGCCACTAAATGACAGCATTTTTTGCTATCATTATAGCTTATTAAAAACAGAGCAGGAGGGTGTCATGCAGAGGTGCTGCACAAAGCTTGGCACCATTGGGGCACTAATGGAATACAACAGACAGTTCTATGATGCCACTAAATGGCAGTATTTTTTGCTATCATTATAGCTTATTAAAAACAGAGCAGGAGGGTGTCCTGCAGAGGTGCTGCACATAGCTTTGCACCATTGGGGCACTAATGGAATACAAAAGACAGTTCTATGATGCCACTAAATGGCAGTATTTTTTGCTATCATTATAGCTTATTAAAAACAGAGCAGGAGGGTGTCCTGCAGAAATGCTGCACATAGCTTGGCACCAGTGGGCCACTAATGGAATACAACAGACAGTTCTATGATGCCACTAAATGGCAGTATTTTTTTCTATCATTATAGCTTATTAAAAACAGAGCAGGAGGGTGTCCTGCAGAGGTGCTGCACATAGCTTGGCACCAGTGGGGCACTAATGGAATACAACAGCCAGTTCTATGATGCCACTAAATGGCAGTATTTTTTGCTATCATTATAGCTTATTAAAAACAGAGCAGGAGGGTGTCCTGCAGAGGTGCTGCACATAGCTTGGCACCAGTGGGGCACTAATGGAGTACAACAGCCACTTCTTGTATGCCACTAAGTTTACTCAATTTTTGGTATTATAATGTATTAGTAACAATGAGTTTGAGTGTGCAATGCAGACAGACGTACTGCAAATATCTGTGCACTAGTGGGACTATACAGAAGTCCAATAGCCACGTTTAGGATGACACTAGGTACACTCAGTGTTTGCTAGTATAATGGCTTAGTAACAATGAGTTTGAGTGTGCAATGCAGGCAGACGTGCTGCAAATATCTGTGCACTAGTGGGACACTACAGAGGTCCAACAGCCACTTTTAGGGTGCCACTAAGTTTCCTCAGTGTTTGCTAGTATAATGGCTTAGTAACAATTGAGTTTGAGTGTGCAATGCAGGCAGACGTGCTGCAAATATCTTTGCACTAGTGGGACGATACAGAGGTCCAACAGCCACGTTTAGGATGACACTAGGTACACTCAGTGTTTGCTAGTATAATGGCTTAGTTATAATGAGTTTGAGTGTGCAATGCAGGCAGACGTGCTGCAAATATCTTTGCACTAGTGGGACTATACAAAAGTCCAATAGCCACGTTTAGGATGCCACTAGGTACACTCAGTGTTTGCTAGTATAATGGCTTAGTTATAATGAGTTGGAGTGTGCAGAGGACAGGAGGGTACAGTGCTAGGATTGTGGGGCTCTGGGTAGAGGAATGGAAGCCTGCCTTTCTATTCCCTCCTAATGGGGAAATGCAGCGAGGAAATCACTGACCTTAGCTACACAGACCCTGTCTCTGTTTTCAGGACCTGTCACCTATGGCTCTGACCCTGCCGGTACGAGCCCTTAAAAGGACTGATAGAAAGTGCTTCCCCTAAGCTTTCCAGCGCTGTGTATGGAGCGCATACAGCTGTATCGGCGATAGGACTCAGGACGGAGCTGCGCCAGTGATGTCTGACACCAAGGACGCAGAAGGCAGATAATGGCGTGCTGGAGGAAAATGTCCGGTTTTATAATGCAGGGACATGTGACATGGACATCCTATCACACATGCCGTTGCTTCTCTGGCTAAAAGTCCACTTAGCTGTGTGTGTGTCTGGGATTGGCTGCCATAATGGCCCTCCCCACTACACGCGCGCGCTTAGAGAAGGAAGACAAGGAAAAAAAAAAAAATGGCCATTATACAAACAGCAGTGATCTGAAGGCGCTGTTCACGCACACTATACACTGAAATTTCATAATAGTGTGAGTCACAGAGTGACTTACACTATTACAGCGGAAAGCCAGCTAGGAATTAGCTGTTTTTTTGCTGCTAGAACCGTTCTCGAACGTTTCTAGAACTATCGAGCTTTTGCAAAAAGCTCGAGTTCTAGTTCGATCTAGAACAGGCCCCAAAATCACTCGAGCCTAGAACTGGAGAACCTCGAACCGCGAACCGCGCTCAACTCTAAAGGACACGTCAGACCAGATAGTCACACCAGCAGCATTTGACTGGGAAGCTGAGGAGGGAAATAGGGTTCACACACCCAATCCAGGAGCACCCTGTTAACTCCACAGGGGTTCTGGAATACTCTGTCCGTGCGCGTAGAGGGCACAACTGGACCGGTGGCACAGCAGGTATGCTGTCCATGTCCGTAAAGGGCACTCTCGGACAGGTGACGCAGCAGGTATGCTGTCCGTGTGCGTAGGAGGCACAAACGGACAGGTGACGCAGCAGCTGCAGTCCAGTTAATGCCACTGGACTGCTACAGCACAACTGGCCCTGATATGCGGAGCCACGGGTGTCTTGGCGTGACAAGCACCGGACGCCTAACCCTACCTACCACTTCCAAACACAGGCTTATGCCGCAATAAGGCTGAGGTATGCTCTGTCTGAACAAATGTGAAGACTGCGCACCTCCATGTTGTCTCCAGCCCCTTTTATAACCTGGGTCCGCCTCAAACCCAGGGTGGACCACAATGGCACCTCCAGGGTCCAATAGCAGAGTGCTATGTCATCAGCGATGTCACCAGCGGCCTATCCGGAACCGCCACATCATTGATGACTTCATGGCAGCCATGCCCCAAACACTTCACCAGTCATCGTCTGACGACCAATGGGGAGGTGCCGTGTCATAGGGGTGGGCCTCCGCGAGCCAGTCCGGAGTGGCCACATCATCAGGACACCTGATACCCTCTGGCCTATCAGGTCCTAACACCTCACGGACATGCCCAGTGAAGTCCTTTCCGGACTTCGCTTCCAATGCACTAAGTGCCTGAGCATGCTCAGTAGCCTGGACAACAGTCTCAGAAACCAGACTATTAGCCTGAGCATGCTCAGTAGGCACAACAGAGGACTTAGTGTGAAAAGCCTCTTTGCACAGGTACTTGGACTGCGTGCTGTGTCTAAGTGCAGGAGCATGCTCAGTAGCCTGAACCGAGGACTTGGCCTCAGAAATGGCACTATCAGCCTGAGCATGCTCACTAGATGAAACACTGGACTTAGGCTCTGGCTGGGGTAAATCGGCACACGCATGCGCACTAGCCACCTCTCCACACTTAGATGTGGAGGTGCAAGCAGCCAGCTGGATGATCCGAGGCATGGCCAAAAACGGCAGCCGGCACCTGGGCACAACTGGAACCGCAGCAGGCTGCTTGCGGCGCCGATTCGTAACATCAACATTATCAACTTCTGTGGAGCCCCTTGGGGCTCACTAAACATCTAGATACATTTTTTGAATGGTCTAGTTTCCAAAATGGGTCACTTGTGGGGAAGCTTCATTGTTTAAGCACCTCAGGGGTTCTCTAAATGCAACATCACGTCAGCTAATGATTCCAACCAATTTTGCTGTCAAATGGTGCTCCTTCCCTTCTGAGCCCTGCTGTGCGCCCAAAAAATTTCTTTCCACCACAATTACTTAACACATATCTGCGTATTCAGGAAAAATTGCACGATACGTTTTATGGTGCATTTTTTCCTGATATCCTTGTGAAAAAAGCTACCTAGTTGAAGCAACAGTTTTGTGGTTAAAAATTTTTTTTTTCTTTTCAGGGCTCAATGTTATAAACTTCTGTGAAGCCCCCAAGGGTTCAAAGTGCTCACTAAACATCTAGAAAAATTATTTGAGGGCTCTAGTTTCCAAAACGGGGTCACTTGTGGGGGAGCTCCATTGTTTAGGCACCTCAAGGGGTCTTCAAACCCGACATGGCGTCCGCTAATGAGTGCAGCTAATTTTGCGTTCAAAAATTCAAATGGCGCGCCTTCCCTTCCGAGCTCCGCCGTGCACCCAAACAATTGATTTTTACCACATATGGGGTATCAACATACTCAGGAGAAATTGCACAATAAATTGTATGGTGCACTTTCTCTTTTCTCCCTTGTGAAAATGCAGAATTTTATGGCTAAAGTAAAAATTTTTGTGTTAAAAAGTAAAATTTTCATTTTTATCTTCCACATTGCTTTGGTTCCTGTGAAACACCTGAAGAGTTGGATGTGGTTTTGAGCAGTGTGAGGGGTGCAATTTTTAGACTGGGGCCACTTTTTGGTATTTTCTGTCACCTAGGCTTCTCAAAGTCACCTCAAATGTGATGTGGTCCCTAAAAAAATGATTTTGTAAATTTTGTTGGAAAAATGAGAAATTGCTGATGAACTTTTACCCCTTCTAACTTCCTAACGGACAAAAAAAATTGTTTTGAAAATTGCGCTGATGTAAAGTAGACATGTGGGAAATTTTATTTAGTAACTAGTTTGTGTGACATAATTCTCGGATTTATGGCCTAAATTTTCCAAGTTTGAAAATTGCGAACTTTTCAAAATTTTCACAAAATTTCCAAAATTTTCACAAATAAACGCAAAAAATATCGGCCTAAATTTACCACTATCATGAAGTACAATATGTCATGAAAAACAATGTCAGAATCGCCAGGATTCGTTGAAGTGTTCCAGAGTTATAACCTATCAAAGGGACACGGGTCAGAATTGCAAAAACTGGCACGGTCATTAGGGTGTTTCAGTTGCTGGGGGGTGGAGAGGTTAAAGGAATTGTCTCCTTTCAGTATTTTTTTTCTTTATGCCCGGTTTGTTGTAAAAAGAAAACTATTAATTTTTACTTACCCTCTCTTTGTGCAGCATGCATCTCTCCTGCTGCCTTAGTTTCCATTGTTTTATTGCAGCAGTGATTTTACATGACATTACTGCAGCTAGCCACAGAGCTTAGCAGCTCTGCTGAAGTAGAAAACACAAGCTGCTGAGCTCAATAACTAGCTGCAGCAATGTCAATATGAGGTTACTTGACATGTCAGCCCTTCACCTGACCGATGTCAACATAAAGTTTACAAAAATTGTGGAAGGGCTCTGACACAGCGCTTGGCCCATGAAAGGTAATAAAAGGTCAGATTGTTTTTGTTTTTTGTTAAAAATTAAACAAAAGCCAAAAAAAACCAAATGGTGCATATAGGGAAAAAAATTCTGAATGTGGATAACACCTATAACCCAGAAAGCCAATATTGGTTGATAATCTGAACCAATAGAGAAGAAAGGCATCAACAGAGAAGTCGCTGGCCCTGATCCTTCACTCACACAGAAATGATCCCCAATCAAGGTGTGAGCTTCCAGTGGAGGAGCTGTAATGCAAAACTTTTAACACTAGGGATGATTGGGTCTGTTCCGGACACCCTGTGTTCGATGCTGAACCCCGAATACAAACTTTTTACTTTAAGTGTGGTTTCTGTTTGGCTTTGACAGTCAAATAAGGTTTGCTAAAAGGGTGAAGAACAGCTAATCAGCAATTTTTAAGCTGTGGGCACTTCCGAAGCCATCATAGGCTTGCCAAGTGTTTGCAAGGCTGTGATTGGCCAGGGCAATAACAGTAGAAAATAATGATGTGGGCTACAAATGGAAGTAAAATGGTAGTAATAGCAGGATAGTTATACATACCATGTCCTCAAAGGATCACACTGTAGCCAGACTCTTTTCCAGGGCCACTAATTAAGGTTTATCAATATTCACTGCTTCCCCCACCCACTTTCTGTGCCAGTGTGTGTGACTGGTTGCACACTGCTTTACATGCCCCCCACCCTGTGTCCACATCTATAATTGTGAGAGCTCCTACCATACTTTGATAGCCAGTGTGCGTAAAACAATATCTAAAGGATGCAGTGGTTGGGTATCAAAATAAAGAGAATCTGAAGGTGTTTTTTTTGTTTTTTTTTAAATATTTAAATAATTACTTTAAAAAAGTTGTAAAGTCCTCCTATTTTTGATAACCAGCCACAGTAAAGCACATAGGTGGGTGCTGGTATTATCAGGATGGGAGGAGTCACGGATATTGGTTCTCCAGGATAAAAATACCAGCCCGCAGATGCCCAGAATTTGCACATCACATTAGATGTGACAATTCTGGCACTTTACCTGGCTCATCCTGATTGCCCTGGTGCAGTGGCAATCGGGATAATACATGGGGTTAATGATAGCTGTGAATTGTCAAAAAATGAGAGCTGCCATTGAGCCCTGGATTAGCAATAGGAGTCACCCCCATTACTAATCCTGTAAATGAAAAGAAATAAAACATAATCACAGAAAAAATCCTTTATTTGAAATAAAATACACACCCTCTCTTTCACCAATTTATTAACTTCCAAAACACTCTTGCAGATCTGATGTAATCCATACAAAGTTCCACGACGATCCTCAGCCCTGCTACATCCAGAAGCTAGTTATATGAAAATGGGGGCGACCCTAAGCCTTTTTTATATTATTTATTGAAATAGTTAAATCTCATAGTTCATCCCATAGCTGTTGTTTTACCCATGCTGGCTACCAAAATATGGCAGGAAACCGTGTTATTTTTTAAAATTATTTATTTATTTTACACTATCATACAGCAAACATACGGCAACCAATCACATATGTAAACACAGGGTGGAGGGGAGTAAATATCAGTCTGCAACTATTCACAGACACTGGCAAAGAGGGAAGCACTGAATATTCATGAACCTTAATTAGCAAGCCCAGAAAAGAGTCTGACTGCAGTGTAATCCATTGAGAAACACAGCATGTATAACTATGCTGCTCATAAAGGTGCTTTACACGTTGCGACATCGCTAACGATCAGTGATGAGCGAGCATGCTTGTAACTACTCGGTACTCGCACGAGTATCGCTGTACTCGGGCTGCTCGGCGGGGACCGAGTAATCTCGCGATACTCGTGCTGTACTCGTGGTCTTCATCCCTGCATGTTGGCGCTCTTTTGAGAGCCAGCCCTCATGCAGGGATTGGCTGGCAGACCACTGCAATGCCACAGCCCTGTTAGTTGTGGAATTGCAGTGATTGGCCGGCCTGCACAGCGTGACCGAGCCTTTATACCGGCCGGCGCGCTGTGCTCTGCTCACAGCTATCCAGACAGTCAGTGCAGGGAGAGTGTCGCTGATTCAGGGAAAGCTTTGCGGCCCTTTATAGCTTTTTCAGTTGCAGGGCTGCAAACAGTGTGACCAAAAGTCCTTCTCAGGACTATTCTAGTTGTATACAGGCAGGCAGGGTTTAGCCAGGTCGGAGTACAGTAGCAGAGTCCTTCTCAGGACTATTGTTGCTATATACAGGCAGGGTATAGCCAGGTCTGAATACAGGCTAGTGACCAGAAGAGTCCTTGTCAGGACTATTGTACCAGTATACAGGCAGGCAGGCAGGCAGGCAGGGTATATATAGCCATTCCTAGTGGTGACCGTATACCAGCCTTCATCATATCTGGGGCTGGTGTACACAGTCTAAAACAGTCCAGATAGTGTCTGACTTGTCTGTAATTGTCGCTCCCCAAAAAAACCTGTTAGGTTCTTAGTGCGTCCGTGCTTGGTTTTTAAAACCGCACGTGTGTGCCTGTCGGTGGCAGCGTACAGGTGCACTTGTGTGCAATTTCCACAAACTTTGATATAACGCACAAGTAGTGAATACACGTCAGCACAGCATTGCAAAATGCGCAAGGGCATTGGCAAGGAACAAGGAAGTGGACGTGATGGTGGTGCAGGCAGAGGCCGAGGTCGTGGGCAAGCTCTAATTTCGCCACAACAAAGGGCCACATCTAGTCGCTCGCACGTCCTGTCCCAAATTCTTGGGGACCGCAGCAGTACACCGCTCTTGAACCAAGACCAGTGTCAACAGGTTGTTAGTTGGATAGCAGATAATGCTTCCAGTCAGATTGGCACCACCACAAACACTCTGTCTTCCACATGGTCAAGTGTCAGTAGCCGTGATACTGCACCGCACATTTCTGAACCTGATCCTCCTTCCTACCACCAGGCTGAGTACACGTCCTCCTCGGACATTAATGATCCCACACTTGGACACTCGGAAGAGCTGTTCACGTTTCCATTCACACATTCTGGCCTCTCGCCAGCTCATATTGAAGTGGGTCATGAGGAGATCGTCTGTACAGATGGCCAAATATTTGAGCAGCCACGTTCTCACGAAGTTGGCAACGTGTCTCAACAAGTGGTGGACGATGATGAGACACAATTGTCAGGAAGTCAGGAGGAGGAGCAGGGTGCGGAAGAGGAAGACGACGTGGTGGATGATCCAGTAACTGACCCAACCTGGCAGGAGGATATGCAGAGCGAGGACAGCAGTGCACAGGGGGAGGGAGGCATAGCATCACAACAGGCAGTAAGAAGCAGGGTGGTGGCCCCAGGCAGAAGTCAGGCAACCGTTCCCCGGAACAACACGACGACACAAGGTGCCTGTACAAATGTTAGGTCTTCCCGAGTCTGGCAGTTCTTTAAGTTGGCTCCAGATGATTCTAAAAAGGCCATTTGCAACACCTGCCGTGCCAACATCAGCAGGGGTACCAAAACTAGCAGCCTGACCACCACCAGCATGATCAGGCACATGTCAGCCAAGCACCCGACTTTGTGGGAAGTACAACAGAGTCGAGGAGCAGTGCTTGCTGATGTCACTGCTACGTCTTCGCTGGTTGTGCATGCGAGCCAATCCCCTGTCCATGCTGCCTGCGAACAAGCCTCCTCCACTCCTGCACCTGCAGTTGCCTACGCAGAAAGAACACCATCATCAAGCACGTCCTTGTCCCAGCGCAGCGTTCAGTTATCCATTCAGCAAACCTTTGAACGCAGGCGCAAATACACTGCCAACACCCCACATGCCACAGTTCTAAATGCTAACATTTCGCGACTGCTTGCGCTGGAAATGTTGCCTTTTAGGCTGGTGGAGACAGAAGCATTCCGCGACCTGATGGCGGCAGCTGTCCCACGTTACTCGGTCCCCAGCCGCCACTATTTCTCCCGGTGTGCCGTCCCCGTGTTGCATAACCACGTGTCACAAAACATCACACGTGCCCTGAACAACGCTGTTTCACCCAAGGTCCACCTAACCACAGACACGTGGACAAGTGCTTGTGGGCAAGGCCGCTACATCTCGTTGACGGCACACTGGGTTAATATTGTGGAAGCTGGGACCCAGTCTGAGCGAGGGACGGAACACGTCCTTCCCACACCAAGGTTTGCAGGCCCTACCTCAGTCAGTGTTTCACCCACACTCTACAGCTCAGGAATGTCATGCTCTTCAGCCTCCTCCTCCTCCTGCGCATCCTCATCCACTGTACCCTCCACACCAGTCTCAAGCTGGAAGCACTGCAGCACTGCCTCGGCGAAGCGGCAACAGGCTGTGCTGAAGCTAATCTGCATCGGTGACAAACCCCACAATGCAGAAGAGGTGTGGACCGCTCTGAAACAGCAGGCAGATCACTGGCTCACACCTCTGAACCTAAAGCCAGGAAAGGTCGTGTGTGACAATGGCCGGAACCTGGTGGCAGCTTTGAGGCGAGGCCAGCTGACACATGTTCCATGCGTGGCCCATGTGCTCAACCTCGTGGTTCAGCGGTTTATAAAGTCATACCCAGAGCTGTCTGATCTGCTGGTAAAAGTTCGCCGCCTGTCTGCACATTTTCGAAAGTCACCTACTGCTTCAGCCGGCCTTGCCGGCTTTCAGCGCCGTTTGCATCTTCCGGCTCACAGACTGGTGTGTGATGTCCCCACGCGTTGGAATTCAACTCTGCACATGTTGGTCAGGATATGTGAGCAGAAGAGGGCAGTTGTTGAGTACCTGCATCACCTAAGCCGTCTGGAAATGGGTCAAACTCCACACATAACACCTGAGGAGTGGAGATGGATGTCAGACCTATGTACCATCCTCCAAAACTTTGAGGACTCCACCAAGATGGTGAGTGGTGATGACGCCATTATTAGCGTCACCATACCGCTACTCTGCCTTCTAAAATGGTCTCTGCTGAAAAACAAACATGATGCATTGCAGGCGGAGCGCGATGAGTTGCAGCAAGAAACAGTAGTGGGTGTGGGTGATAACACACAGCCCAGCCTCGTCTCATCACAACGTGCAGTGGAGGACTATGACGAGGAGGAGGATGAAGACATGGAGCAACTCTCCGGCCAAATTGAGGATATGACATGCACACCAGTCATATCCTCGGTTCAGCGTGGCTGGCCAGAGGACAGGGTAGATGAGGAGGAGGAGGAGGAGGAGGAGGACAGCATGTTCAGTCATCTTGTTGGTCAGGCTACTGAAGTCCTGGCTGTTAAGAGTCTGGCGCACATGGCTGACTTTATGGTAAGCTGCCTGTCTCGTGACCCTCGCGTTAAGAACATCTTGGCCGACAATCATTACTGGTTGGTAACACTGTTAGACCCACGCTACAAGGAGAACTTTTTGTCTCTTATTCCCGTGGAGGAGAGGTCAACCAAAATGCAGCAGTTCCGGAAGGCCATAGTCACGGAAGTAGGCAAAGCATTCTCCTCACAAAACGCTAGCGGCATAGGTCAGGAATCAGTGGACAACCGAGGCGTACAGCCGAGAGAGGCACAAGTCCAATCCGCCAGAGGTAGGGGAACAGTCTTTAAGATGTGGGACAGTTTTCTCAGCCCCTCACGTACCACAGCCCCTGAGGTGCGGGGTAGTGCCACAAGAAATCCTAAGTTTGCCCAGATGCTGAAGGAGTACCTTGCAGATCGAACAACTGTACTCCGACATTCCTCTGTGCCTTACAATTATTGGGTATCCAAGCTGGACACGTGGCATGAATTGGCTCTCTACGCCTTGGAAGTCCTGGCCTGCCCTGCCGCTAGCGTTTTGTCAGAGCGTGTTTTTAGTGCCGCAGGTGGAATCATTACAGATAAACGCACCCGCCTGTCAACTGAAAATGCTGACAGGCTGACTCTGATCAAGATGAACAAGGGTTGGATTGGGCCAGACTTCACCACACCACCAGCAAATGAGAGCGGAATTTAAAGTTTGCCATGTACCTCCACTCACCCATGGGTACACACTTCTGGACTTTGGATAATCGCTGGACTGCTCCTCCTTCTCCTCATGCGCCACCATGATGACCGTTACAAATTGCAATACTTAGGCCTTTGTTTCAGGTATACCCCCAGTGGTAAATTTTTTCGCCCATTCTTTGCAGAATGGACATTACAACGACAGGAGACCCGCTCCTTTGCAATGGGAACAATGTTTTGAGGCCCTCATGCACGTCTCTACCCAGGGACAACGTGGAGCCTCCCAATTTTTAGCTGCCCTGCCTAAGGGCTATACTATAATACACCCACTTCCTGACAATGGACACTTAATGTTTTGAGGCCCTCATGCACGTCTCTACCCAGGGACAACGTGGAGCCTCCCAATTTTTGGCTGCCCTGCCTAAGGGCTATACTATAATACACCCACTTCCTGACAATGGACACTTAATGTTTTGAGGCCCTCATGCACGTCTCTACCCAGGGACAACGTGGAGCCTCCCAATTTTTGGCTGCCCTGCCTAAGGGCTATACTATAATACACCCACTTCCTGACAATGGACACTTAATGTTTTGAGGCCCTCATGCACGTCTCTACCCAGGGACAACGTGGAGCCTCCCAATTTTTGGCTGCCCTGCCAAAGGGCTATACTATAATACACCCACTTCCTTACAATGGGCACTTCAAGTTTACAGGCCCTCATGCACGTCTCTACCCAGGGACAACGTGGAGCCTCCCAATTTTTGGCTGCCCTGCCAAAGGGCTATACTATAATACACCCACTTCCTTACAATGGGCACTTCAAGTTTACAGGCCCTCATGCACGTCTCTATCCAGGGACAATGTGGAGCCTCTCAATTTTTGGCTGCCCTGCCAAAGGGCTATACTACAATAGACCCACTTCCTTACAATGGGCACTTCAAGTTTACAGGCCCTCATGCACGTCTCTACCCAGGGACAACGTGGAGCCTCCCAATTTTTGGCTGCCCTGCCAAAGGGCTATACTATAATACACCCACTTCCTTACAATGGGCACTTCAAGTTTACAGGTCCTCATGCACGTCTCTATCCAGGGACAATGTGGAGCCTCTCAATTTTTGGCTGCCCTGCCAAAGGGCTATACTACAATAGACCCACTTCCTTACAATGGGCACTTCAAGTTTACAGGCCCTCATGCACGTCTCTACCCAGGGACAACGTGGAGCCTCCCAATTTTTGGCTGCCCTGCCAAAGGGCTATACTATAATACACCCACTTCCTTACAATGGGCACTTCAAGTTTACAGGCCCTCATGCACGTCTCTATCCAGGGACAATGTGGAGCCTCTCAATTTTTGGCTGCCCTGCCAAAGGGCTATACTACAATAGACCCACTTCCTTACAATGGGCACTTCAAGTTTACAGGCCCTCATGCACGTCTCTATCCAGGGACAATGTGGAGCCTCTCAATTTTTGGCTGCCTTGCCAAAGGGCTATACTATAATACACCCACTTCCTTACAATGGGCACTTCAGGTTTACAGGCCCTCATGCACGTCTCTATGCAGGGGCATTGGTGAACCTCACAATTTTGGACTGCCCTGGCAAAGGAAAATACTACAAAGACTCACTTCCTCAAAATGGGCACATTAGACTCAACAGGCCTTCATGTACGTCTCTTCTCAGGGACATCGGAGTGCCACACAATGTTTTCACGTAAAATCTTTCATGTATTAATCTCAAAAAGTAACATACACCAGCTCTATCTCACTATTGGGTATGTGCCCTTAACATTTCTGCCATGAAAAATCATTTTGGGGTCATTTTGGAAGGTTTTCTGGTGAGTCCGTAAAAATGGCGTGAAACGCGGACAAAATTGTTCACAGCTGTGACTTTTGAGTGATAAATGCTTCAAGGGGTCTTCCCCATGCTGTTGCCATGTCATTTGAGCACTCTTCTGAGACTTTTGTGACATTTTTAGGGTTTCTCCATGCTGCCGGGGGGTCATTTCACAAAAATACTCGGGTCTCCCATAGGATAACATTGGGCTCGTTGCTTGGCCCGAGTACACGAGTATCTTGGGATGCTCGGCCCGAGCTTCGAGCACCCGAGCTTTTTAGTACTCGCTCATCACTACTAACGATATATTGTCGAGGTCAAAGTGTTTGTGATGCACATCCAGCGTCGTTAGTGACATCGCAGCGTGTGACAGCTAGGAGTGACGATCAACGATCGTAAAAACGACAAAAATCGTTGATCGTTGACACGTCGCTCCAAAGCATAATGTAATTGGTGTTTCATTCCGCAGGTTGTTCGTCATTTCTGCGGCACCCCACATCGCTGTGTGTGACACCGCAGGAATGACGAACATCATCCAACCTACGTCCATTGGAAAGGAAGAAGGAAGGAGGTGGGCGGCATGTTTTGGCCACTCATCTCCTCCCCTTCTCCTCTATTGGGCGGCCATTTTGTGACGCCGCTGTGACTTCGCTGTGACGCCGAATGCACCTCCCCCTTGAAGGAGGGATTGTTCGGCAGCAGCGACGTCGCTGAACAGGTATGTGTGTGTTACGCTGCCGTAGCCATATTGTTTGCTACGGCAGCGATCACCACATGTCACACGAACGACAGGGGCGGGTGCTATCGCTCGCAACATCGCTAGCAATCGCTAGTGATGCCGCAGCGTGTAAAGCACCCTTTACTCTATTTAACTTTCAGTTGCAGTCCCCTAGCACTTACTATTGTGATTTTACAGCCCAGAACTTCTCGGAGCCAAGTTCGGCTGAAAAAGCTAATTTTTGTTTACTTCATGCTGGTTTGGTGAACCCAATTGTCCACGAGTTCGCTTAGCTCTACAGCTTCACATAGGAATTGCGTGAGATCTTTTTTATTGCCTGCTTTAGAAAAATATATGTGTTTACATACATACTTACAGTTAGGGGCACTTTGCACACTACGACATCGCAAGCCGATGCTGCGATGCCGTGCGCGATAGTCCCCGCCCCCGTCGCAACTGCGATATCCTGGTGATAGCTGCCGTAGCGAATATTATCGCTACGGCAGCTTCACATGCACTCACCTGCCCTGCGACGTTGCTCTGGCATGTGAACCGCCTCCTTATTAAGGGGGCGGGTCATGCGGTGTCATAGTGACATCACATGGCAGGCGGCCAATAGAAGCGGAGGGGCGGAGATGAGCGGGACGCAAACATCCCGCCCACCTCCTTCCTTCCGCATAGCCGGCGTGAGCCGCAGGATGCAGGTAGGAGATGTTCCTCGCTCCTGCGGCTTCACACACAGCGATGTGTGCTGCCGCAGGAACGAGGAACAACATCGTAACATCGGTATTTCCCAATTAATGGAAATGACCGACGCTACACCAATGATACGATTACGACGCTTTTGCGCTCGTTAATCGTATCATAAAGGATTTACACACTACGATGTCGAGAGTGACGCCAGATGTTCGTCACTTTCGATTTGACCCCACCGACATCGCACCTGCGATGTCGTAGTGTGCAAAGTGCCCCTTAGAATGATCACACAATACAATTTACACTGGAGTAGGATGGTTGAGGTTATGTCTAGGTACTGGTCTATCTTAACCATGGATCCTATCTTACAAACGTACCTACCTAAAAGACCAGCAGTAGTTGCAAGACGTGCTCGGAATTTGAAAGACTTACTCCCATCGAGTTATTACAATAAAAAAGATAAACTTGTTCCTCCCTTTGCATCTTCTTCTTTTTTCCCCCTGTAAAACGGGAGAGGTGGCTTTTCACCCTGCGGTTCATGTGTCGCGTGTCCCAATATTTAGGTAGCTAATGAATTCATGTCCTCTGATGGGAGGAAATTTACTATTAAGAGAAAGATCGATTGTCTATCAAAAGCCGTGGTGTATTATACAACATGTCCTTGTCCACTCATCTATGTCGGCCTGACCACACGGGCCTTAAAGGTCCGTGTGAGAGAATATGTTCGGGATATTATGGCCGCCAAGGATGAGGAGAATGTGGAGGGCTTTAAAACATTACCAAGGCACTTTAAAATACACCACCAATGCAATCATACCCTCTTAATGGTACGCAGCATAGACCAAATTGTGACAGGGATGCGGGGGGGCAAGATTAGTCGCCTCCTCACACAATGCAAAACAAAATGGATTTGGACCTTAAAGACACTGCAGCCTCATGGACTGAATGAGTGTATGAGTTTTGTATCTTTTTATAATCATACCATATCCAGATCCACCTAGCATCCACTTCTCTTTGATGGATATAGGTTCTTTCTATAGTATCATTGTTCTGATTTAACCATCTCCCCATTTGTATAGTCCGCCATTTTGGTTTTGTGTTTTTAACATGTTTTATTAAAAAAAAAACTAAAAACTTTTTCTATTAAATTTTCAGCTTGTGTCCTTTGTGCTTAGTCATTGGTGGAGCCACTCTACTAATATGCGTGGATTTGGAGAAGTGCATCAATGGCCGGATTGCATATCTTGCGGAAAGGGATATGTATGTAAAGTGCTGTGGAATTAATAGCGCTATATAAATGAATAAAATTATTATTATTATTATTATTATTATTAAAGGGATGCCGTTTTTTCTTCTTTTTTTTTCTTTTTTTCCCCTTTCGGCTGTGTTTCCATATACTCACAGCATGTTTGTATTACATATATTTATCGTTTGTTTGTAATGTATACAATGTTTTATATATGTCATTCTGTACACTGTTAGTGCTTTTCTATAATGCATATGCTGTGGTGTAAACATAAGATCTATATATGTTATGGTATATATCTATTATCTTAGCCGTTGGGGAGTTATTGTGTTATAGAACGCGCATCCCTATTTACTTATGCCCAGCATTTTTCCCTGTACCTGAGCACCTGTGCGCTTTGGCCTGGATGGTCTGGACTCATCTCGAGCGCATCCTCCATGCCGTTCTCGTGGTAAACTTGTTTCCATGGTGATGGTTGGATGTGCTCGGGGTGCTGACGGACCCCCGGGGCATTTGAGCAGGCGCCACTTGGTTGCTTCTGAACCGCTCGGTCACGTAAGATTTGCCATTACTTACTGCTTTCTTGTGGAGGTCACGCCCACACTGGTCACGTGAGTGGCGTTGCCTGGATCCCTGCATGACACTTAGTACACTTGTTTAATACAACGATCCAGCTGTCATTTGTTATACACACCCACTCTGTTTACACCTAAATTGGTCACGTGATGAACATTACCTAAGTGACAGCATGACGCTTTCTCACGTTTATACCTAATACATAGCGTGGGTGTCACATGTAACAACACA
This sequence comes from Anomaloglossus baeobatrachus, assembly GCF_048569485.1. Lineage (NCBI taxonomy): Eukaryota > Metazoa > Chordata > Amphibia > Anura > Aromobatidae > Anomaloglossus > Anomaloglossus baeobatrachus. The sequence goes on from NC_134353.1 coordinate 136,574,691, forward strand.
CCCCTCTGGACACCAATGAAAATAGGTCTTTCTCCACTTTTGTATAATTATATATATATATTACTGTTGTGGATTGGCTCACCATTCTACCACTCTGTTGGTGCATTGACATATAAAAGGGCGCAACCTGTGAACATGGGACCATCCCCGGAAGAAGGATTATACGAAACCTATAGGTCGGGGTTTCCTTGGACCTCTGCTCACATTTGGGTATTGTATTACATTTATGACTGTGGTGGGGTCGTTTGGGCGACATGTTTTGTGTCTTCCTTTGCCTTCTAACACTTTGCACTGCTCAGTCTTTACAGCTATATTAACATTTGATACTGAGCAGCTTTGTATTTTTTGGTCTTGGCAAGCGTGGACAGCATGCCACAGGACTCCCTCCTAGCTTTTCTATTACATTGTACACACCTAATGTGAGGTGAGGTCGCCACCTGCTGGTCTTCACCATTAAGTTCTATTTATCTTTGTGCTGCACTCTTTTTTAAATTGTTGTTTACTATTTAATACAATTTATACACCTTTTCTGACTAAGTCGTTGTACAGGTTTTTCTTTGCTTATTTCTTGTACTCTGCATATGGCATTTTTCATATATTCATTATGGCATGGCCCAGTCCGTGTTTGTTGGTTATGCTAACCCATTATACATAGGTTTAGAGTTGATCGAACCTGCCAAAATCCGCGACTGGCAGATCACTGCCGGATTAAAAAAAAAGTCCGCATCCGCTCCAGATTCCGGTGCTCATATAAGTTTATTGAACCAGAATTCAGAGATTAAAAATGTTTGTGGAGGGGATAGGGAGGTAAGAGTGCAAGCAGTGTACTCACCGGAGGCTGTGACATGGCAGCAAACTCATTCCGGGTCACGCTTTTCCCTTCCAGAGCTGACAATTCAATATTCATTGTTGTGCCCACCCACTGGCACGTGTAATTGGTTGCAGTTAGACACGCCCCCACCCTGAGTGGCAGCATGTCAGCTAACTGCAACCAATCAAAGGCGGCAGAACGGCCGGTGGGCGGGGAAAGCAGTGCAAGTGTCTGCGGGTCAGTATGGTGAACATGCATATGTTTCAGAAACACATGCACGTTCCTGTCAGAGGTGTGCGTGGCTGTGTTGGTGATGTGGCTTTTTTATTATTTTAATAAATAATTTAAAAAAAAAACGACATTCAGTCCGCCCTAATTTTGATACCCAGCCATGATAAAGCCAACTGGTGACTGGTATTCTTAGCCCGCAGCTACCCGATATTGCCACATCTTTTAGATGTGACAATCCTGGTACTTTACTGGCACCTCCCACTTGCCTGGAGCGGTGCCAAACAGGGTAATAAGGGGCTAATACCAGCGCACAGCTGATACTAAACCATAGGTTAGTGATAGCACATGAAAAATCCTTTTTTTGGAATAAAGTACAAAACACACACCCTCCTTCACCTCTTTATTACCACCCAACACCTTGCAGCTCCAGAGTAATCCACACAAGGTCCCACGCCACTTCAGCTCTGCTACATAACACAGCCATCGGCCATAGAGCCCGACCGCTGGCTGTGCAGACAATGACTGAGCCACGATGACTGCATGGCAAGGAGATTCGGTCACAGGCTGGGGGTGCGTCTGCCTGGAACCAATCACAGATGAGAGGACGGCCGGTGGGGAAAACATGGAAAGCTGTGTGTATACGAGGCACAGTACAGGAAGTGAATGCGCAACCCAGAAGCAGTGTGCCACCATGACACCGAGTCTCGGTAAGTTTGAAACGCTGTTTTATATCTGTTTTTCTTTATTTTTCAATGATTTTCCCCAGTGCCAGATCCGGATTGTGCACCCGGAATCTCCGATCTGGGTCCGGCACCCAGGCATCTTTGAAACCGCAAGGATCTGGACTTTTACAGTCCGGATACGCTCTGTCCTACACATGTTAGTATAATCTACCATTACAGTCCAAAAAGAGGGTAAAACTGTTAAACTGGTGTTTTTTTAATGTGCTTGTCACTCCATTTAAAAATACTTTTTGGTCTACTTGGTCTTGAACCAATTTTTAAAGTTATCTTAATAAAAGTTATATTTTAATACCCAACACCTTAAATCCCCTAACAAATAAAACCGGGAATCTTACGCTTTCACCAGGAGTGCATGTATTACTCAGGCTAAGAAGCTGAACCCACCCCATTACTATCAGATGATGGCTGTGTTTTTCAGCCATCATTTGTCTCTAACATCTATCAGTGAAGCAGAGCTGAAGACTCCTGTGCTTCTCATGATTCTGCTCTTATGAATGCCATACTCTGGCTGTTGTTCAAAGGAGGCTGTGATTTGTGCCATATATAGAAATAGTATAGTATTACTGTACACTGACAAGAAAAAAGGGTAACACTTTTGTGAAATTTTAACTTTCAGGCTTCATATATCGAGATCTACTACAGCTTTGAGCATGAGACAACTCTAATTATAGACAATCATCTTGGCTATCTCATACATACAGTAAATGTGACTTGCAACTATTTAGCATATGATTAGTTATTCACATTCTTGTCATGTCACTGCAATGTTACTGTTTTAATCCTGGTGATTGAAAAATCTTTTTCTCCCTGTATACTGCAAATTACAACCTGTTCTCACATTCGCTAATAGCTTAGTGCATTATTATATTGATTCTCAAGGAAAAGGTCACTGGTTTGAATCAAGAAGAAGCCATGAAGAAGATTTCCCAAGAAAAGAGAAACTGCATCATCCAGCTTATCGATAGCGGTTTCTCAGCCAAGAAAATTGTCAAACTGCATCATGTGAGTGCCATGAAAGTTGAAAGAATACGAAATTAAGTCTGTACATGCATTCAAAAGTAAATGGATAGACATCCAGGCAAAATATCGGAGTCAACAAGTCGGCTCATCACAAGGCCTATCAGTTTTGGTACAACAAACATCGCAGTTGAGGTGGCTCGTATGCTTCATACTAATGAGATCACAGATGTCCATGCAAGCACTGTGCGAAACACGTTTCACAAGTCTGAAATGGTGACTCAAAAAAAATTCAATATCATCATAAGAAGCGTTAGTTCGAGGTTATAAAGAAATAGAAGATGGGAAACTGGTGATTTGGAGCAATTAGACAAAAGTAAATAGGCTAGTCTCTGATGAATGTAAATGGGCTGCAAGAAACAAGTGAAAAAGAGGCTAATGAATCGAGAACTTGAAGGAACTGTCAAGTTTGGTGGAGGAAGCCTGATGATATGGGGTTGCTTCACACACAAAGGCTTTGGATGCTTGACCAAGATCGTTTGTACTCTCAATGCTAAGCTACAGTGGCATACAACAGTTTGAGCACCCTTAGTCAAATTACTGTTCTTGTGAACAATTAAGAAACTTGAAGATAAAATGATCTCTACAAGACATACTGTTAAAGATGACAAACTTCCATTGCATTTTAGGCAAAAATATACATATTTTCATCTTTTACATTCTTAATTTAACAAAAAAGAAAGATGGACCAATGCAAAACTTTGGGCACACTGCATGCTTAGTAGCTAGTAGTACCCCCAATATCAAGTATTACAGCTTAAAAATACTTTTTGTAGCCAGCCAAGAGTATTTCAATTTTTGTTTGAGGAATTTTCATCCATTTTTCCTTTTAAAAGTTTTCCAGTTTCCTGGGTTGCACTGGTATAATCACAGATTTTCAATGATGTTCAGATCAGGGGACTGTGTGGATCATTGTAAAACATTCAGCTTGCACCTTATGAGGTAGTCTACTGTGGATTTGACATGGATGAAAATCCCACAAACAAGAATTAAAAAAATATTGGCTGGCTATAAGTCGTGTTTTTATATGCTGTGGTACTTGCAAATGGGGTACTACTAGTTACTAACCATTCAGGTGCCCACATGTTTGCATTGACCAATTTTCCTTTTTTGGTAATTTAAAAATGTAAGATGTTTTTTTTTGTCTAAAATACAATGGAAATGTGTCTTCTTTAACGTTATGCCTTTTAGACAACATTTCATCTTCAACTTGCTTAACTGTTCACAATAACAGTAATTTTGACCAGGGGTGCCCAAACTTTTGCATGCCACTCTATATGTGATTGCACTAGAAGACGAGTTTCTTCATTCACTGGAGTACTATTGGAGTGAATAGGCCAACATAGTGTTCCAGCAGGAAGACAAAGTGTTTGAACTGGACAATGACCTGAAGCATACATCAAGATTTGCAAAGAAATGATTGAAGGACAATGAAGTAGAGCTGATGGATTTGCTCCCACAGTCCCCAGACCTCAACCCTATCAAACATTGAGGAAAAAGCTGTATACATATCCATGTGAGTTAATCAGTATGCACCAACATTCGGAACAAGTAGAAGAGACATGAGATACGATTTCAGTTAAGATAAGCTTGAATCTGATGGAGAGCATGCCCAGAAGGATACAGGCAGTGTTAAAAAGCTAAAAGTGGATTTACAAAATGCTAACAAAATAAAAAAAGTAACTTTAGATTTTTTGGAGCAAAACAGTAGCAATGTAGTAACTTAAAAATATACATAACTAATCATTTGCTAAATAGTTACAAGTCAAATTTATGTATGAGATAGATTAGTTGGTTGTCTATAAAAAGAAGGTAATTTCACATTTTATTGAATGGTGAGATATGGACCCTGAATTCAAAAGTTCAAAACATTCTTAACTTTTTGATCCTCACTGTAGTTTTGCTCACATTAGTAAATAGTTAGGGATTTAGATTCATATTTCTTTGAACCACCCCTTCAATTGTGTTAGAAAATGTCAACATAATCAAAAATTATTATAAAACAATTTTGTTTAATATTGTTCAGTCACTTAAAAATAAAAACTATGCAAGTTTGATATCGTTTTAATGATGTTGACCTTGAGAATCATATTTCCAGATCTTTTTATTCTGCACAATGTTCATTATTAAAACAAAACTAAAAATTCTATTGAGAAAATGCTTATTATTTCTTTTAGCAATTTCAGCTGGGATGCTTTCCCTTTTTTATTGAACATTATATAGTAAAATAAATTGTGTTATTTAAAACTCCTACAAAAAAAAACAAGCCTTCATCCCAATAAGTGGGTTAAAAACTTAAAAAAGTTTTTGCTCTTGAAATAAAGGGACGAAAAAATGAAAGCCCAAAAATGAAAATCACCTAGTTAAACATTGTTTATAAAATGTAAACACTCTATATCATGATGTCATTTTACAGCAGAAATTACAATTTTATGTTAATAGTGTACTTTTTGACCTTAGAAAACTTCATTGTTATAAAGTGAAGGCCTAATCTAGTAATATTCTATCACTTTATGATTTAAGAAAATCCTTAAACTTATGTATGATCCAATCATACAATAGTATTTTTTCAAAACAACAATAGAGAGATAAAAGATATAAAATCTTGAAAATATATTTTTTCACATACCTAATATCTTTATATCCTTAAAGGAAGAATTATCATATTTATACAGCGCAATTAAACTTCCAAATGTAATTACATTTCTCGATAAAAACAATAATAAAATTAAGAGGTAAACTATAATTAAAATCAAAAGTAATTTAATGCTAACTAAATATAACTGTATTTATACAATAGAGTGTTTTTCATAATCTAATAAATGAAAACTAATACAGTAGATTTGGAATTTACCTTTCTAGATTGTATTTCTTTCACGTATAATGGAAGAAGAAATTCAGATACACCTTCCAGTCTTATTCCTTTCTTGGTAATTCTTAGATTTCCCATGCCATCCTATAGAAGAAAAAGTATATTTTGAAATTGTTAAATTTGAGAATATTTACAGATTTAGGCACACTGCATTTGTAACTTTTATACCCAAATGCCCCAAATGTCACAAACATGCACAATATGCTTTATTCACAATGTTATTTAAGAAATTCTGAAGAAAAAAATAATTTAAGCGATAGGTAGAAATAGGTTAACATAAGAAAAAAATATACATGACAGAATTTAATGATAAAACATAACATACTGCCGATGACTCTTGAGATACCATATTTTGTTAAGACACTTTGTTGCGACAGGACTGCAAGTTGGCTACAACAGTAAGGATGTTAAAGTAGCAATAAAATGTACATAAAATAATTAAATAGCTATTATTACACTGACAAGCAAAAGGTTGACAATGTTTTGAACTTTTGACTCTCATGCCCCATATCTCACCATCCACTACAGCTTCAAACATGTGACTATTTTCATTTTATAGACAATCAACTTGACTATCTTCTACATAAATTTGGCTTGCAACTGTACAACATATGATTAGTTATGCAGATTCTTCTTATTTCACTGCATTATTACTGTTTTGCTTCTAAAATCAAAATTTTAATTTTTATTAACTTGTTAGCATTTTCTAAATGCTCTCAATCAGATTCAAGCATGCTTTGTAGTTGTCTTGCTTTGTCGTCCTTTTTATACCCATAATACTGCAGAGCACGAAGTAGTTCATCTTGTAGAATACTCATATAAAGCTCCGAATTGAGACCACTATTAATCGTCATCAAGTATTGAAAACCTTTGCCTGTGAAACAGCCCCATATTATCAGGCTTTCTCCTCCAAACTTGATAAATCCTTCTATTTCTCGATTTGTTAGCCCCTTTTTCACTTGTTTCTTCCAGACCAATTTGCACCTATCAAAGCCTAGTCTATTGACTTTCATCTCATGGCTCCAAATCACCTGTTTCCAATTTTCTACAATCCACTTTTTGTACTTTTTGGCAAAATTGAGCCATTGTTTCTTATGTTGGTACTAATGTCGAGGCTTCTTTACCATATTTTGGGTTACCATACCAGGCTTGTGTAATGTGTGTTACATGGTGCTTGCATGAATGTTTTTGGTCTCACTATAAGGCCTCGCTCCCACTTACATTTACCATGGATGAGTGCTATCCAATAAAACATCAGATTGCATTTCCACCAGTGTTAAACAATGAGGTATTGTCCATCTAAAAAATTTTGTCATGCCAAATCAGCATGAGAAAAGGATTGCAGTAAGCTGCATTTAGCAGTGATTCTTGCATCACACGCACACATACAAATCTATGGGTGCATGTGAAACATTGGACTGCACTTGGATGTCAAGCAAGTGCAGTGCTATATAAGCGCAGACAGAAAGTGGAGAAGATGGAAATTACTTGCTCCCTCTTCTCTGCAGCTGGGATTGAAAGATCGGATCTCAGTTGCATGATACTCGACTCAAGCTCGCAGCAGAAAATTAGCTGAGTATCACATGCATATAGCATTCGATGTTCTTGCATCAGATGCCATACGCAAGTGGAAGCAAGGCCTTATGAAGCACACAAGCCACCTCCACTGCAGTTTTTGTCTCGGCAGAACTGATAGACCTTGTGATGAGCCAATTGTTGATTTTTCCTGGATCTTATTCTCTTTTCTTTTGAATGGATGGATGGATATCATTTTGTATTGTTCCAATTGTCACGGCACTCACATGATGAAGTTTAGCAAATTTTTTGGCTCAGAGACTCCTATCGGTGACCTGGATGATGCGGTTTCTCTTTTCTTGGGAAATCTACTTCATGGCTGCTACTTGATTCGAACCAGTGACCTTTTGATTGGGAATCAGCCTAAGAAAAGACTGAGCTATTAGGTATTGTGAGAACAGGATGTCATCTGCAGTATACAGGAACAAAAAATTTCAAACACCAGGAGAAAAACTGTGAAAATGGAGGAACATAACAAAAATCTGCATAACTAAACATATGCTAAACAGTTGCAATTCACATTTATGTGTGAGATAGTCAAGATGATTGTTTATAAAATAAATGTAGTCTCACCACCAAACATGTAGTCAATGGTGAGATATGGAGCCTGAAAATCAAAAGTTCAAACACTGTTATCATTTTTCTCATCACTGTAAATATGACCCATGCTGGTAAATATGTGGCCCATCCTGGTATATATATCCCCCATTCTGGAATATGCAACCTCCATCCTGGTAAAGATGATCCTCAGCTTATCCTGGTATGTTCCTCTTCCTGTTATATATGATTCCAATCCTGGGTCCATCCTGGTATGTATGCCTTCTGTTATGCTGCACATATAAAAATAATAACAAATCTGCTCACCTTCCCTTCATTTCCCCAGTGTGTGACATCCTCTTCTAATGATGGCAACTGTCTTTGGAGTGTAAGCGATTGGCAGTGCATGACATAACTGCCATGTGCTCTCAGTCACACGCTGACATCAGTTGCTGACTAATCTTAAAGGAATATTCACTATGGGCAAGAGTAGCAGTGAATATTCATTCTCTTTAATAGCTTATATATGTGATTGCCCCACCCACTGCAGGAAGCCAGCAGCTGGGCTGATCACATGTGTCCACTATTAAACAAAATCAATATTCATTGCTCCCCACTCCTATAATCCAGCCCTACTCTTGGCACCGGCTTCAGATTATGTTTGTGGGAAGCAGTGAATATTAATTCTCTTTAATAGCGGACACACTTCTCTGCCCCAACGGTCTGCTTTCTGCAGAAGCGACTTTGCTCCTGCTTCATTTTGAATATAATACTCCTGTTTTCATGGCCTAAAAAAGGATACATTTTGGACCGCATTAGAAAAAGCCGTTGTAAACACCTAATAATTTTAACATTAGCAAATCAGTTGAGGACCTCAAAAAGGGATAATTTTTCATTTCTAGCCGAGAAACAAAATCTTCTTCACTTTGAAAATTTACACTTGTCACTTTGAAAATTTACACTTGTTTTGTCTCCCTAATTAAAGTGATAATTTTTAGCTGGTTTGGGAAAAAGTTATCACTTCATTGTTTAGCAAATTGCTAACCTGCTCATACTCCCCAGACAGTGATGATTTTTGCATCCAACTGTGTGAAAATGTCATTGCTTTGTTCATTTTTGTACTGTCTCTGTTTAAACAACATCAAGGCAGGCATCATTTTTTTACTTTTTATACAATGTAACTAGCTTTCAAAGCCTAAAACTGATGTGTGTGGTTTAAGGGAAGGTGTCGTAAAAAAAAAATCAATAACTGAAAACGTGTAAATCATTAATGTTTTAATGTTTTGTTTAAATATTATTATTATTTGTTTTTAATTGAGCAAAATACAAAAAAATTTTTGATACTTTGTTATTTTCCACTCTTAAAGACTAGGGAGAGCAGTTGCTGAAATCTTAGTGTACAACTAGTTCATATTACGACTAGAATTGAGCGCGGTTCTAGGTTCGAGGTTCTCCAGTTCTAGGCTCGAGTGATTTTGGGGGCTGTTCGAGATCGAACTAGAACTCGAGCTTTTTGCAAAAGCTCGATAGTTCTAGATACGTTCGAGAACGGTTCTAGCAGCAAAAAGCAGGGCTTTTTACAGCTACAGTGTGCAGGAGTCATCGCTGGCAGCCTGCCAGAAGCTGGTAACCAAGATAAACATCGGGTATCCAACCAAAGCGCTTTGGTTAGTAACCCGATGTTTATCCTAGTTACATGCAGGAAGCCCACACTTCCCCACTCAGCTCGCTCCGCCCCCTCCTGCCCGCGGCATGTACACATACATACATACACACACACACACACACACACACACACACACATACACACACACACACACACATGGTCCCGCTCGGCTTACCTGCGGTGATGAAGTCCCGCCATCCCGACCTCAGCGCTGTCACTGTCCTCCATGGCCGCCGCTTGTCACATCACCTCTTGCTTCCGACCCGAGACTGACTAGCGGTGACGTCACGGGCCGCTCGCGATACTTGGCTGTGAAGGCGGCGGTCATTGAACTCAGTGACAGGGGCTGTCGGCAGTGCAGGAGATCAGCGCAGGTAATGTACCTCGCTGACAGCAGCACTTGTCATGCCCTGCAGTGACCTGGGCTGACCCATTGATGTTAGCTCAGGTCACTGCATTGCTCTCCCAGCCAATGGGGAACATCCTGCTCTTCATTGACTGGGACAGTGTGGATCGTCATGGCAACCCCTTGGATTACACCAGACCTGGATTTGTTTTTCTTTCTAATAAATTGGTTAAAGAGGGAATGTTTTGGGGAGTGTTTTTTCAAATAAAAATGTGTTTGTCGTCTTTTTTTTTTTATTACTGACTGGGTTGGTGATGTCGGGTATCTGATAGACGCCTGACCTCACCAACCCCAGGGCTTGATGCCAGGTGACATTACACATCTGGTATTAACCCCATATATTACCCCGTTTGCCACCGCACCAGGGCACGGGATGAGCTGGGGCGAAGCACCAGGATTGGCGCATCTAATGGATGCGCCACTTCTGGGGCGGCTGCAGCCTGCTATTTTTAGGCTGGGGAGGGTCCAATAACCATGGACCTCCCTAGTCTGAGAATATCAGGCCCCAGCTGTCTGCTTTACCTTAGCTGGTGATCCAATTTTGGGGGACCCCTACGTGTTTTTTTTTTAATTATTTATTTAATTTAAAATAACAGCGTGGGGTGCCCTCAGTTACCAGCCAAGGTGAGGTTGCCAGCTGTGGTCTGCAGGCTGCAGCCGTCTGCTTTACGCTAGCTGGCTACAATACTAGGGGGAACCCTACGTCATTTTTTTTTTCATTTTTTTGGCTAACTACAAAGCTAAGCACCCCTTAGTGCCACATAAAAGGCACCAAAGGGTGCTCCACTTTTTCTCCACTTTTTCTCCATTTTTTTCTCCACTTTTTCTCCACTTTTTCTCCATTTTTTCTCCACTTTTTCTCCACTTTTTCTCCATTTTTTCTCCACTTTTACTTCATTTTTTTCTCCACTTTTTCTACATTTTTTTCTCCACTTTTTCTCCACTTTTTCTCCACTTTTTTTCCACTTTTTCTCCATTTTTTTCTCCGCTTTTTCTCCACTTTTTCTCCACTTTTTCTCCACTTTTTCTCCACTTTTTTCTCCACTTTTTCCTCCACTTTTTCTCCACTTTTTCTCCACTTTTTCTCCACTATTTTCTCCACTTATTCTCCACTTTTTTCTCCACTTTTTCCTCCACTTTTTCTCCACTTTTTCCTCCACTTTTTCTCCACTTTTTCTCCACTTTTTCTCTATTTTTTTCTCCACTTTTTCTCCACTTTTTCTCCACTTTTTCTCCACTTTTTCCTCCACTTTTTCTCCACTTTTTCTCCATTTTTTCTCCACTTATTCTCCACTTTTTCTCCATTTATTTCTCCACTTTTTCTCCACTTTTTCTCCACTTTTTCTCCATTTTTTTCTCCACTTTTTCTCCACTTTTTCTCCATCTTTTTCTCCATTTTTTCTCCACTTTTTCTCCACTTTTTCTCCACTTTTTCTCCATTTATTTCTCCACTTTTTCTCCACTTTTTCTCCATTTTTTTCTCCACTTTTTCTCCAATTTTTCTCCACTTTTTCTCCACTTTTTCCTCCACTTTTTCCTCCACTTTGTCTCCACTTTTTCTCCATTTTTTCTCCACTTATTCTCCATTTTTTCTCCACTTTTTCTCCACTTTTTCTACATTTTTTTCTCCATTTTTTCTCCACTTTTTCTCCACTTTTTCTCCACTTCTTCTCTATTTTTTTCTACACTTTTTCTCCACTTTTTTCTCCACTTTTTTCTCCACTTTTTCCTCCACTTTTTCTCCACTTTTTCTCCGTTCTTTTTCTATGGTTGGTCTACCCATTAGCTCTGCCATGCATACTGTAGCTCTACACCTACTGCACATGTTACTTTATGATTGACATCTCTTTTGTACCAGAGCTGTCTAAGCCTACTCTGACCCCATATTTGTCATTACTATATTGTCCTTGTACTGTATTATGACATTTGTATCATGTGTTTCATTTCTTGCTGTGTTGCAATTTTTTTGCTGCATCCCAATTGTACCTCTACATTGTTCGAGTTTATGTTATTGTTCTCTCACTCTTATGTGATACTGATTATTGTCATTTTTCATGATTACATGCAGATAAGTGCAATCTGACGAAGGCTCAGGCCGAAACGTCATTTGTAACTTGTTTTGGACAAAAACATATATGCTTATGAAAATTTTTTTTTTCCTAATACGGACCAATAAAGAGTGATTTTGCATTACTATCCGTTGTGACTTACTGACTTAGTCTGGGAGATTTAGAGTGCCGAGGTTACTCACTAATTTTATCTATTATTACCTCTGAGCACCTATATACCAGTGAGCAGAGCTTCCTCTACAGTAGTTATCCTGATTAGGCATGCCCTTACCTCATGTGCAGGGCATTGCAGCTTTGGTAGCAACCATTACGACATGGACTCTGCTGCTGTGGACCCGAGAAGAGTGAGTGCAGATTCATTGCACCCACACTCCTCACATGAAGGGTCCGCACTCCTAGAAAATGGGGGATACGTTCCCTGAGTGTCTCCCCCCCATATTCTAGATGGTCCAGAGTCATCGTGGGACTCCTTTATTTTTTTCTTACAATAAATTGGTGAAAGAGGAAATGTTTTGGGGACTGTTTTTTCAAATACATTTCTTTTGTCGATTTTTTTTTTTTGTTAGTACTGACAGTTTATGATGTTGGGTATCTAAAAGACGCCATGACATCACAAACTGCTGGGCTTGATCTCAGGTTACTTTACAGCTAGTATCAACCCGATTTATTACCCCGTTTGCCACTGCACCAGGGCACGGGATGAGCTGGGGTGAAGCGCCAGGATTGGCGCATCTAGTGGATGCGCCACGTCTGGGGTGCCTGCGGCCTGCTATTGTTAGGCTGTGAAGGCCCAATAACTATGGACCTTCCCACCCTGAGAATACCAGACCACAGCTGTCCGCTTTACCTTGGCTGGTGATCCAATTTGGGGGGGACCCTACTTTTATTGTGTAATTATTAATATTTATAAAATAATTATAAAAAAGAGCCTGAGGGGACCTCCACATTGGATCCCCAACCACGGTAAAGCTGCCAGCTGTGGTTTTCAGGCTGCAGCCGTCTGCTTTACCCTAGCTGGCTATCAAAAATGGGGGGACCCAACGTCATTTTTTTTTTAACTATTTTTTAAATAGAAAAAATTAATGGGCTTCCCTGTATTTTGATTGCCAACCAAGGTAACGGCAGGCAGATGGGGGTGGCAACCCATAGCTGTCTGCTTTATCTGCGCTGAGAATCAAAAATACCGTGGAGCGCTACATCATTTTTTTAAAGATTTATTTTTACAGCACTGTGATGTCCAGCAATCAAAATACAGGGAAGCCCATTTTATTTTTAGTTATTTAAATAAATAATTAAAAAAAATATATATGGGCTCCCGCTGCATTTTTTGTATTGCTAGCTAAGGGTAATCCAAGCAGCTACTGGCTGCTAACCCCCACTGCTTGGTGTTACCTTCACTGGCAATGGAAAATCCAGGGAAGCATTTTTTAATTTTTTTGCCAAAAAACTGCAAAAAAAGGACGTGAGCTTCGCCATATTTTTGTATGCTAGCCAGGTATAGCAGGCAGGTGCTGGAAGAGTTGGATACAGCGCCAGAAGATGGCGCTTCTATGAAAATGCCATTTTCTGAGGCGGCTGCAGACTGAAATTCACAGCAGTGGGGCCCAGAAAGCTCAGGCCAACCTGTGCTGCGGATTCCAATCCCCAGCTGCCTAGTTGTAACTGGCTGGACACAAAAATGGGGCGAAGCCTACGTCATTTGTTTTCTAATTATTTCATGAAATTCATGAAATAATAAAAAAAGGGCTTCCCTTTATTTTTGGTTCCCAGCCGGGTACAAATAGGCAACTGGGGGTTGGGGGCAGCCGTACCTGCCTGCTGTACCTGGCTAGCATACAAAAATATGGCGAAGCCCACATAATTTTTTCAGGGGGCAAAAAACTTCTGCATACAGTCCTGGATAGAGTATGCTGAGCCTTGTAGTTCTGCAGCTGCTGTCTGTCTGTATGGAGAAGAGCAGACAGCAGCTGCAGAACTACAAGGCTCAGCATACTCCATCCAGGACTGTATGCAGAAGTTTTTTGCCCACCAAAAAAATGACGTGGGCTTCGCCATATTTTTGTATGCTAGCCAGGTACAGCAGGCAGCCACGGGCTGCCTCCAACCCCCAGTTGCCTATTTGTACCCGGCTGGGAACCAAAAATATAGGGAAGCCCGTTTTTTTTTTTATTATTTCACTTATTTCATGAAATAATTAAAAAACAAATGACGTGGGCTTCGCCCAATTTTTGTGTCCAGCCAGGTACAACTAGGCAGCTGGGGATTGGAATCCGCAGCACAGGTTAGCCCGAGGTTTCTGGGCCCCTCTGCTGCGAATTTCAGTCCGCAGCCGTCCCAGAAAATGGCGCTCTCATAGAAGCGCCATCATCTGGCGCTGTATCCAACTCTTCCAACAGCCCTGGAGCCGGGTGGCTTGTTGGGTAATCATGAGTTAATACTGGCTTTGTTTTACTAGCCAGTATTAAGCCAGAGATTCTTAATGCCAGGCACGTTTGACCCGGCCATTAAGAATCTCCAATAAAGGGTTAAAAAAAAACACCACACAGAGAAAAAATACTTTAATAGAAATAAATACACAGACACATTAGAGACTCCATCTTTATTACCCCCTGTCAGCCCTCCACGATCCTGCTCTTCTGTCTTCTTTCTTTCTAGTGTAGTAGTAGTGACGATTGTAGTGAGGATGAGGTTCACCAGCTCATCACTTGGGGCTGGGGAACCTCATCCTCACTACAATCCTCACTAGTGTAGTAGTAGTGACGATTGTAGTGAGGATGAGGTTCACCAGCTCATCACTTGGGGCTGGGGAACCTCATCCTCACTACAATCCTCACTACAATCGGGAAGCAGCGTGCAGCCTTCACTCCGTGAGTGATCAGTGCTGGCAGTCAGCGGTAACAGCGGTAATGCTGACAGACGCGTTACCATAGCAACGGTGCTCCCGGAGCCGCGGTTAGCAGTGACGTCACCGCTAACTGCGTTGCTATGGCAACGGTGATCTCTGTTAATGACCGGCTGTGTCAGCCGGTCCCTAACGGAACGGGGAGTCGACCGTGTGCTAGAGCATGTCGCCAGTACACGGCGATACACATATGTGCACCGTGTACCGGAGAGATGCACTCACAGGTCCTACATGACGCGTCATAGTCATGTGACCAGTCTGTAGCCAATGAGATAATAGCCACGTGACTGGTCACATGGCTATTTTGACGTCACGATAGGTCCTGCATCTCTGCTGGCAGTGCCGTCACCGGGAGGATTCAGCGATCATTGGATGGAATAGCGGCAGGAGACAGAGTGCAGAAGGGATCGCGAGGACCGGTAAGTGTTATGGAAATGTTTATTAACTGTTTGTGTACATTTATCATGCATTTTTATGTGTTTGTGATTGCCTCCCATTATAGACTATTGGTTCTAGTTCGGTTCGTCGAACGTTCGACGAACCGAACTCGAACGGGACCCCTGTTCGGCGAACCGACCTCGAGCCGAACCGCGACCGATTCGCTCATCTCTAATTACGACTGCAGTAAAAGTGGAAGGAATCTGCTTTTATGCGTGTGATATAATACATCCCCCTCCCATTCTGGGTGTTTCAAAAAGCATAAGGAAAGATGAACTTTGAAGTTTTGTTGGTGACCCCAAAGTGTTCCTAATAAAACTTCCTGATCTCTCTCCTTACTAAGCAGTGAGATTTCTCAGGTTATCATAAGCCATCAGCATTTATGTAAAATAAATAAACACATGCATACCATATTTTCCGGATTGTAAGACGCAGTTTTTTTCCCCAAAACTGGGAGTAAAATGGGAGTGTGTCTTAAAATGCGGATATGGCTTATCAGGGCGGTGGTGGTGGAGCGGGGTTATAGGAGGCAGGGTCGGTGATACTTAGAATGTCATTGCAGTGTCGCAGTGGGTGCATTGAACTGACTGTGGGATCTATTAAATTGCCCATGGTTGATGAGATGAACTTCAAGAAAATGGCTGCAGAGGCGGTGCATGACCAAATTGACGTGATAGACTTTAAGAAAATGGCCTCAGAGACCTTTCTGCGCATGCGCAGCCTCCGCGACCATTTTCCTGAAGTCCATTATGTCAACTCTGGGCAATTCAATGGAGCTTGCAATCAGATCAGGCACCCACGGCTGCAGCCACACCCCGACACCTTGTTCCGTGACCCTCCTGAGTCCTCCACTGCAGTGACACCTTCGCAGTGATACCCCCGCAGATCAGTGGTGCCCACCATCATGACACCTCTGAGGCTGCACTATGCTTACCCTTCATCCACTAACCTTCCTGAGACACAACACTCCATCCTCTGAGCCTGCAGCATCGCTGACCTTGCTTCCTGTGACCTTCCTGAGCCATTCTACCACCGTGCTATCCCCTGGTAAGCATTAGGATTAAGACAAACTAGGTTTATAACATGGATCCTCAGTTTAACATTAAAAATATTTTTTTCTTATTTTCCTCCTCTAAATGTGGGGTGTACCTTATAATCCAGGGTGTCTCATAGACCGAAAAATATGGTATATAATTTTTTTTATATTTTAACACAGCTATATTTTTGGTGATTGGTCCACTTTAAGGTAAATTAATAACACCATAATAGCTGGATTTTCTTCTTTTCTTCAAATAGTGCAAGCAAGGAGAGTTATTATTAAACAACTGATAAAATTCTGTTTTTAAAAAATGAGTGACTTTTTTTTTTAAAGAGAAATCTCCATAACCCTGAAATTTAAATGGGTTGGCCATTCTTGGGACTCAAGTCACCTATTGACTTGGGAATCCTCACAATGCATCAGGTTTCTCTGGTGGCAGGAGTGGGCAGTCATGTGGCTGCATGTATGCTATTTGTGTACTTCAAACCAAATTTGGAATAGAGCTGTCTGGTCTTATTCCATTCATGCATGTCTATTCTACACATGATTCAATGAATGGAAATTGATCACTTGAAGTCACGTGCCCACCTGTTCATGGTGCTGGCAGCAGAGAATTCTGTCAGCAGGTACATTGCATGCTGTGAGGGTCCACAAGTCTGCAGTCACATAGAGTCACTGCAGACTACGCCCCAAGCCTGATAACCCCTTTCAACACAACTATTTAGCTACAAAAGTTTTCACATTGGTTCACATAATTTTTTTGCCTGTATCATTGCCCTAATAATCTAATATTATATGTGTACACACGCCACCTAAATACTGGATCCATTTGTAGATGCTTGATTTTCAGATATGATTTTACCTACATTTTCTAGTTGAATCCCATTTTAAAAAGGCAGGTGGGCTTTTTTGTACTTTTAATATAAGATGATCCTGCACATTATATTTTTTTAGCTGGAATTCAACACTATATGTTGGAGCTTTTGTACAAATAGTTTAAGTAGACTTTCTTGCACTGAACGGTATTGCCAATAATTTAATCAGCAGTACCCTTTCTATTTGCCTGCTTCACTGTCTTCTTCACCATTCTGCTGCCGCCAATTCGGTTGGACTACACTCAGCTAGATGTATATTTATGTTCATAATGTCATCTATACTAGTTCTCCTGGCTTCCAGGGCTGCTGTTGATGTCGGTAAGCTGCCATGCTTCTCTTTGCCTCTCCTCTTCTAACTCTCCACTGTGCTGCTCCTGCTGCAGCTGCTGCAGAGCCACATCAGCCACATGTCTCCTGGCTGCTCACTGTGTTTTATTGGGGTAGACTATATTGTTGCTGTCTTTGCTGATGTTGTTGGTCCTAATCGGCTACACATCTCCTTGCCTTCCAAATCATGTTGCATGCATTGCACAGCCACAGGTCTTCTGGATTACCATTGTCTTTTATACTCCAAGACATTACTACTAATAATAGGAAATTTTCTCTCTTAAAGGAGTACAAATATAAAACTACTAAAATAGGGCTAATTTTTTTTTAATGTTTTGGTGACAACAAGCCATAGCTTCTTCATTTTGAATATAATGTTCCTGTTTTCCTGGCCTGAAAAAAGGATACATTTTGGACAGCATTAGAAAAAGCCGTTGTAAACACCTAATAATTTTAACATTAGCAAATCAGTTGAGGACCTCAAAAAGGGATAATTTTTCATTTCTAGCCGAGAAACAAAATCTTCTTCACTTTGAAAATTTACACTTGTTTTGTCTCCCTAATTAAAGTGATAATTTTTAGCTGGTTTGGGAAAAAGTTATCAGTTCATTGTTTAGCAAATTGCTAACCTCCTTATACTCCCCAGACAGTGATGATTTTTGCATCCAACTGTGTGAAAATGTCATTGCTTTGTTCATTTTTGTACTGTCTCTGTTTAAACAACATCAAGGCAGGCATCATTTTTTTACTTTTTATGCAATGTAACTAGCTTTCAAAGCCTAAAACTGCTGTGTGTGGTTTAAGGGAAGGTGTCGTAAAAAAAAAAAAAATCAATAACTGAAAAAGTGTAAACTATTAATGTTTTAATGTTTTGATTAAATATTATTATTATTATTATTTGTTTTTAATTGAGCAAAATACAAAAAAATATTTTGAAACTTTGTTATTTTCCACTCTTAAAGACTAGGAAGAGCAGTTGCTGAAATCTTAGTGTACAACTAGTTCACATTACGACTGCAGTAAAAGTGGGAGGAATTTGCTTTCATGCGTATGATATAATACCTCCCCCTCCCATTCTGGGTGTTTCAAAAAGGATAAGGAAAAATGAACTTTGAAGTTTTGTTGGTGACCCCAAAGTGTTCCTAATATGTCTAAAGTGTCACCAAGGACAGCTGGCATAGTGGTCCACTGTATACTGTGCCTCACTGTATAATATGCACAATATACTCTGCCGCTATATTACTGTGCACAATATACTGTGTCCAAATATTCCTGTGCCCCCATATACTGTGCTCTGAGCACTGAGAGGAGAAACTACTGAGACACCAGCATGATAAGAGAAGCTGCAGGCCAGGATCAGAGGTCCGAGGTGACATGCGTCGAGGAGGGGCAATATTCAGCCTGAGTCTGGCACTGCACTACAGATGTCATGCCGTGATCTGAGGTCCGAAGTGACATGCAGTGAAGAGGGGAGATTTGCAGTCTGAGCCTGGTACTGCACTACAGATGTCATGCCAGGATGGGAGGTCCGAGGTGACATGTGGTGAAGAGTGGTGAACTGCAGCCTGAGTCCAGCACTGCACTACAGATGTCACGCCGGCATCCGGGGTCCGAGGTGACATGCGGTGAGGAGGGGCGAACTGCAGCCTGAGCCTGGCAATCCACTACAGATGTCATGGCGGGGTAAAAGGTCCAAGGTGACATGCGGCAAGGAGGGATAATTTGCAGCCTGAGCCTGGCACTGCACTACAGATGTCACGTCATAATCACCATTACCAGCCCCTTGCACTTACCTCAGACCACCGCCCTCGGCAGCCTCTCCTGTCACCCTGATGTCTCAGCTGTTCCTTCTGTCACTGATCACAGCACAGAGCAGTGAGAAGCTGCCAGGAACAGAGGCCTGAGGTGAGCACACACTGGAGAAGTGAGGGGAGTGTGGGAGGGGGGATCAGTGATCAACTTCCATACAACAGGATCAGTTAGGGTGGGATCACCGTTGCCCACCACCAGTACTCACCCCATTCCGTACCTCCGCTCCCAGCATGAGCCTGGTGTCTTGTCAACTCCTCCTGTCACAGCTGTACTAATGCTGAGCACAGAGCAGGTGACAGGGGGAAAGTGCAGAACACAGCATACACTGTGGGCTGCACAGGGAGGGCAGTGATCTCCTTCCAGAGCTATGATCTGGACAGCCCAGGGCATGTCCAGGTCATAGCAAGGAATAGTCACAGTTTAAAAGATAGAGTCGGAGCACGACTATCAAATCTTATGCATATGGGCTGTCATATTTAACGTGAGTAACTGTCATTACACACAGCAAATCCAAGATAGAAGACCCCAGAGTTTGATTAAAAATAGAATTAAATAAAAACTAAATAAATAATAAATTTAATTTTGTACTAAAAATAATTGATTCCAAAATCACTAATATTAATACAAAAAAATATACGTTACACCTTCCCTGCTGCTTACGACTGCTTACCTGCCATTTTACCCTAGCCAGATAGAAAAATGTCACCTGGACATTAAAAGCGCTGTATACATTATATGCCTAAACATGGGTTTATGGGGCTCCAAGGGGAATTCACAGATATACTCACATTTTCCAAGCAATTAAGGGCTTTTAGTTATGCGATTATGCAAATCTTATTTTGGTGGAAACTGCCATTAAGCTGGCATATTTAAATTAAAAAAAATCAGTTCCTTTCTACTTTTCACTATTCATTTTATTAAGATCTGCTGCATATGCTCTTTAAAAGTACACTGATGAATTTGCATTACGTTAGTAAGTTTTAAATAAAATATACTTTATTAAGCACACATCTATATCACACTTGTATAGCGTTAACTTATCATTGAAACATTAAGAAATATGGAGGTTATGTGGTGATGACTATGAAACCTATTAAACTTAGATGTTACATTGATTTAAATGATACTTTTACAAAGCTTCACCAGAGGGGCTAATTTAATTCGATGTACGGCAATGAAGAATTTTCTGTTGAGCTGATGACATATTTTTGCATTCCTCTCTGTAAGAAGATGAATATATAATTCACGCCAAGTACATTATACTCAAAATTTCCAGTTACTGAATTTTACTAATGGAAGCCAATTAATTGCATTATCATGAACCCATGATGACCTGTTTACTGCATTATTTCTCAAAACAGATAAAATGGGAAAAAATAATTAAATATGTATTTGATAAATTATTTCTGTGTTAACTCTTTTGCGTCACAAGTTGTAGTTAAATAACACTTTGGACCATTTGGTGCAGAGACAGAAATTTAGTAGTAATCTGGCCCCTATTTCCACTTTGCAGTAATTTTTTTTGTGCATGCTTATGTGGGTTTCTTCTGGGTGTTCTGGTTTCCTCTATGTTCCAAAATATAGTAAAAAGTTAATTGGCTTCATTGTAAATTGACAGCAATATGTATGTGCAATGTGCCTCTAGGCGGTAACTGTGGGTGAGGGACTCACTTTCCACATCCTGGACCACTAGCAAAAAGATAAGGGCCCTGGGTGTGTGTGCGTGTGTGTGTGTGTGTGTGTGTTGTGTTGTGTTGTGTTGTGTTGTGTGTGTGTGTGTGTGTGTGTGTGTATGGTGGATCTGTTAGTGCTGTGTACACCTCCATTTCCAGCCCTGCCAATTTCTGAGTGGCGCCATACACCTTTATTCTCAAATGAGGAAGGCAGACAAGATTGTAAAACCTGATTTATTTTTTTCCTGCAGAATACACTTATGTACAAAAATTATCAGGTATTACACTTGTAGTTTTCTTTTGTTTTCTTTTTCAATCTGGAGGCACATGCAGTTGTTTCGGACGTGGGCATACTACTTGTGAATATTTCAGATGAACAGCACAGCACAGTAACTCCATTTTTAAATGAAACTAACATAGGGAGCTCTTACTAGCTATCCCCCTACTACATGCACCACTGCTTTTACTGAATCCACCTTCTTTTCCACCCAGTACACTACTGCTGCCTTACAGCTGTTTCAGTCCCCGAGTTCCCCTACTCATCTACTTAAGAGAACTGCTATCACTGTAGGTTCATTGCTGACACTTGCTCCCTTGTCCTTGTCAGACACACACCAAAAATTGTTCTTTTTTTCTCTGAGAGTGTCCTCACTTTTCTCAAGCTCATCAAATGTGGTGGAATTCGGGATTCACAAAGGATCAAGTTAAAACTTTGCTTTATTAATGTTCCATAAGATCAAACAAATGAAAACGTATGTAGACAAGGTCTACTTGTTTTGAGCAAGATACTGCTCCTAATCATGAAAGTCAAGGCTTAAGCGGGCTTTACACGCTACAATATCGTTAATGAATTATCGTCGGGGTCACGGTGTTTGTGACGCACATCCGGCGTCATTAACGATATTGCAGTGTGTGACACTTATGAGCGACCTTAAATGATCACAAAAGCGGTCAAAATCGTTTGCCGCAGAGAGGTCGTCCTGAAATAAAATATTGTTTTCTGCTTATTAGTGATGTTCGTTGTTCCTGTGGCAGCACACATCACTGTGTGTGACGCCGCAGAAGCGACGAACATCTCCTTACCTGCCTCCACCAGCAATGCGGAAGGAAGGAGGTGGGCGGGTTGTTACGTCCTGGTCATCTCCGCCCCTCCGCTTCTATTGGACGCCTGCTGTGTGACGTCACTCTGACCCCGCACGAAACGCCCCCTTAGAAAGGAGGTGGATCGCCAGCCAGAGTGACGTTGTAGGGCAGTTAAGTAGTGTGACGGGGGTAAGCGAGGTTGTGCAGCACGGGCAGCGATTTACTCGTGTCGCACAACCGACGAGGGCGGGTACGATCGCTTGCAATCTCACTAGCGAGATCGCAGCGTGTAATGCCCGATTTAGCTGAATCATCCTTTGTGGATGCTGGATTCCTCCATGTTTCAAGCATTTCCTGCCTGGTAGTGAGCCCAGGGATTCCGTGCACTGCACCCGCATTGTTCCAACGCCTTCTGAACTGGTCTATTTTCTTCACTGCAATTCCTCATCAACAACTACTTACTGAATCCAAACAGCAAAACAGTCTGTTTCTCCACACACTCTCCCCGCTCCCACTGTGGGCTAGTTCAGCCTGTTAATGCTAAGGGGTACTTTGCACACTACGACATCGCAAGCCGATGCTGCGATGCTGAGCGTGATAGTCTCCGCCCCCGTCGCAGAAGCGATATCTTGTGATTGCTGCCGTAGCGAACATTATCGCTACGGCAGCTTCACATGCACTCACCTGCCCTGCGATGTCGCTCTGGCCGGCGACCCACCTCCTTCCTAAGGGGGCGGATCGTGCGGCGTCACAGCGACGTCACACAGCAGGCGGCCAATAGAAGTGGAAGGGCGGAGATGAACGGGACGTAAACATCCCGCCCACCTCCGTCCTTCCGCATAGCCGGCATGAGCCGCGGTGATGCAGGTAAGCTGATGTTCCTCGCTCCTGTGGCTTCTCACAAAGCGATGTGTGCTGCCACAGGGGAACGAGGAACAACATCGTACCATTGCTGCAGGGAAATTAGGAAAATGTCGGACACTACACGGATGATACGATTACGTCGCTTTTGCGCTCGTTAATCGTATCAAAAAGGATTTACACACTACGACATCAACAGCGACGCTGGATGTGCGTCACTTTCGATTTGACCCCACCGACATCGCAACTGTGATGTTGTAGTTTGCAAAGTACCCCTAAGTGTTCCTCTTCACTGCCTGTTGTTGGGCAGAATACTGCTTTTTCACATGACAATGCACAACATTATGCAGGCAAACATTAACTGTATCTTAATCTCTGTCCAGCAAACCCATTTAAACTTTATCTATCACAATTCACATTACATCAATACAATCGATGGCTTCAAGGGGGAACATGACAATATGTCCACGTCCTTACATATGTCCTAAATAAGGGATATATAGGTACAGAGACTAACATCCATCTCTTTACAGCACAATGGAATATTTTGGAGCTATATAAGCAGTGTGAAATAAATAGGCATATGGTATTGCACAAGCAATCCAATACACAACAGTGATTGGGTTTTTTTTTCCAGTGTAAAATCTAGATAATATAATGGATGACAAGACCTCTACACTTGACACTTGTTTCTTCATGGTGAATCACATTTCAATTGCAGTTAATTGAAGGCCCTTTTTTCAGAGATTCATTAGCTACTGTATGACTTATGTAATGAATAAAATGTAACCCATTTCATATTACAGAAAGTTATACTGGTGCACAGTCAGGTGAAAATTAGTTTTAAGCATAATGGATACAAGTAGAGATGAGCAAATCATTTGAAATTATAATTCTCTGGCTTTACTGATTTTTTTTCCAAAAATTCTAGAATAAATTTCCTGTGAATTGCAGTGCTAAAAAAGTTTCTATGTGTGCATGAAATATGTTTATAAAACTTTGAGGTCTCCTAGGGTTGTACTGAACCCATTGAGGTTGACTTACAATTCAAGAAGCATACTTTCTTACACACAAGTTTATGATTCAGGATTTTACTTTAGTAGAAAAATGACCACTGAAGGGTTTAATATTACCCTCATTGTCAGTGTGCAAAGAATGAAAACTTCTGATATTAAGGTCTTGTTATTGCAGCATATTTCAGATCAATGGATTCAGTCACACTTAATACTACTAGGTACAGCACTTCTTTATATAACTGGAATCTTTGTATTAGTATTCATCAACTGAGATTAGCTCTCCAATTTTAAGTTTTTCAGCAGTGCAATAGTACAATACAAATATAAACGCTAAAACACAAAAGAGGAATTATAATTTTCTCCCAAAAAAGTCAAGAATTATTCACATCAACAAAAGGGCGACAGTAGTTACCTGCCAATGCCACAGAACTAGTGTTGTGTGAGCAGTTAACTATTCGTACTCACTATACTGTTAGCGAGTACTGTCCGCTTCTCGCATATTCGTTACGACTAGCGAGCACAATGTAAGTCGATGGGAAATACTCGCTAAGTAGCGAGTAATCTAAAAACCGTAATTTTCGAGCGAGTAGCGAATAGTACATCTTTCGGGTTACTCACTGCTTAGCGAGTATTTCCCATTGAGTTAAATTGCGCCCGATACTTGTAACGAATATGCAAATGTGATGCCCTGGACTAGTCAGGACATCCCAGGTAGTCCCATGCACACACATCCCCTACCTAAAAAGGTGACAGCAGCCAAACTTCAAAACCCTTGTCACCTCCCTCCAGGTTTGATGTCCACACCAGGGGAGTGGAGCCAGGTGGTTGGCTCTGCCCACCGAGGAGTTCACAGGCCTGGAGGTGGGAAAAACAGTAGTTCTAAGTAGATTAGCTTTGACAGTGGAGTGGAGTAGTCAAGTTCAAGGGCAGACCTATGACCAGGCCTGCCATAGTTTACCAGGTGTCTGGGTTGGAGCCCAGTCACCTCTGGCAAGGAGGCAGACAGTGGTGGCCGCCTGCAGGAGCTGGTAATACAGCCGGTGGAACCGTAGGGACCGGGGTCGGGCAGTGGCCCGTCGGTACCGCACAGGGGAACCAATTGGAAACCGGAGCACCAGGAGGGGCACTCAGACCCAGTATGAGGCCCAGAAACAACTAGGCTGTCAAATCAACTGATTGAGGACTGAACTTTAGGACCTTTCCCACACAAGACCCGACTGACGACAACAGCCCAACCATTAGAGTAAAGCCACCGCCAAGGCATAGAGACCCAAGGGCCCAGTGGCAAACAGGGCTCTCCCAACACCCAGCAAGCCGGGGAGCGGACTACCGTTGCTTAGGCATAGGAGTCATAACATCTATACTAAGGAGGTGCAGGAGAAAGGCGGAAACCACCAACCTGTTAAGGGGAAGCTTCAGCCGGCTGCAGGCACCGTCCACCATCCCATTTGGTTTACCAGAGACTCCAGTGTGTTGTATCATAGTGAGTACACCAGTGCCTTCGGGCCACGCACCGTGCCGCACCGACACGCTAGCACCATCCATTCTCCCCGCCTCAGCACCTCCCTCGGGCCCCCGGGACCATCACTCCCCTACCCACGGAGGGGGTCAACACCAGGCTGCACAACACCAGGGAGGCCTAGTCAACGGCAGCGGTGGTGTCCATCTATTCACCACAACCCGTGGGTGGCGTCATGAACTTAAATCTCCTACAAACCACCGCGGCTCCGGCTGTGGATCCCCCTACCAAAGTCCCTGCGTGTGGCGCCAAAACCCCCTTTTCAGAGCGACGTGACCCCTGGGTCCGTGGTGAGCTCGAGCCACCCATCGACGAGCACGGATCTGAGCGGCTCGGCAGCCGGCCGAGCCCGCCGTGTGATACTCAAGTAACGAACAGTACTCGCTAGCAGCATAGATATACGAATAGTTAACTACTTGCTCAACACTACACAAAACCTAATGCACTAACTGGATGCAGCAAAACCCCTTAATAAAGATGGAGGCATCACAGGTGCAAAACACTGTGAATATTAGTACAGCACAATCAGATCAGGACTTTTTCTTTCCTTATATTTAATAAGCTGTGCACTCTGACCTTCTATCTCTACACTTTACTAGCATGAAATGGCAATCCTTGGCTATCCTCCCAATTGTATACAGAATGATATATCCAAAACCTGACCACAAGTGAAGACAATAGGAGGCACTCCTGCAATAAACTGAATTATATTGGAGTAGAGACCAAATATATAAATAAATGAATCTGTATTTTACAAATTACAAATCACAAATATAAAATCAACTAAAAATTGAGCCATACAATACACAGAAAACTCAGCCCCACAAAGCCACTTCTCCATTGGAAGAAGCTAAATCCAAAATGCACATTGGGGTGCTTCCCTATTACTCTTTGTGGCATTATCTGCCCTCTCGTTCACTGTCCATACATCCCAGGCCAGGTAGACTTTATTGGGTTGTCCTCTCTTCATGTTTCATTACTGTCAGACTGTACTTTTTGCTCTGACAGTTTTTAGCTTTTGACATAAGCATGGACATTTTTCTCTCTATTTTACCATTGTTTACTTTGGTTCACGCTTGTGTTTTCTACCTGATGTGAATTTTTGTAAATGACTGTTTTGCCATTTGACATTTAGTTCCTACTTTTTTGGGTTTCTTTACACTTGTCTATATTTTATGAGTGAGAAATAATCATCCCTTTTTTTGGCTTTATACGCTCTTAAGGATTGCATTTTCTATTTAATCAGAGGTGTCTTTGTGGGGCTAATCCCCTGAGTAGTTTTCTGTGAATGTCTATTTTTTTATTTTATATTTGTAATTTGTTGAATAAAGATTAATTTATTTATACATCTGGCTTCTCCTATTTTTCTAGGTTTGCATGCAGGGTGTTATCCTTATTGACAGTATATGTACATTAAATGTACATGTGATGTGATAGCTGCATGGCATTGTGGGAAAGCCTGTGTTGCCGAACGTATTATCATCTAGATACTGTATAACTCAAAACCTGAAATGCCATCAATAGAAGCTAATGACAGTAAAGTCTGTATAACTGCTTGTACTAATTCTCAAATTTGTCTACACTACACACTCATTGTTCTTAAAATTGGCAAAAAAATGTAAAGCCTTAATTTGAACTTGTTACTTCATAAGTATGTGGCTTTGTTTATCATGCATTTTGCAGAATGGAGTTGGATATTCTATATTTAGGTTAGACTTTTTTCTTTTTATTTTGTTCTACTGCATTCATTTTATTCTCAACCCCTAATGAAAATTTTGTAACCGAAATGTTCTCTTAAATTTCTCACTATGCTTGCAAGGTGTTGAAAGGGATGTCCAAACTTTTTTTAACCCCTTTATGACAAATGACTTACAGTGACATCATTAGCCCCTTGTCCCTGAATCTTCATTAGTGTATGAAATTCTGTGAGGCAATTTTGAGATTCTCACAATTTAAATTGTAGAGTGTTTGAATTCATTGGGACAAGTGAAGTTCAGGAAATTTGCCTCAAACTGATCCTTTGCATATTAGTCTTCTTAACTCTAGATACAAGTCACAATATTATATATAGGAGGACATAAAAGTGCAATGTATTGATAAGCAGCCTCTCACATATAAAGTTTAGTAGAAGGTAGTTGCTAAATATTACAATGGCACACAGTTTAGGTGTAAATTACATAGCTAATTAGTAATGGTGAGTCTCATAGATGCATCATATTACTAAATTACTAATCTAGGGCTTAGTGGCAGCTGGGGGCTCTTATTAACCCTTTATTACCCAGATTGCCACAGCACCAGGGCAATCAGAAGAGCCAGCTAAAGTGACAATGCCAATCGGCTGCAGTTTGCTATTTTTAGACTGAGGACCCAATAAGTATGGGACTGCCAGTGGGCGGGAAAAACAGTGCATATGGATGAGCGATAATGAGCAACCCTGGAAGTGAATGAGTGGCCCCGGGAGCAGTTACAGCCCCACAGGAGCCTCGGTAAGTATAAAGCACTTCTTTCATTCTAATTTTTTTTATTATAATTTTTTTTATTCCCCGAGTGCTGGATCTCGATCATTAGCCGGAATTCCCTGAGAATTTCGAGCCTGGGCCCAGCATTCGGGTACGTTTGAAACCACATGGATCCAGACTTTTACAGTCCAGGCCATCCATCACTACTCACAAATAGATACTAGTCAGTTGAAGAGTTTACTTACTGTATTAAGACTAATCTAGCCTCAGTAGCTGTAGTCAAAGGTCTGTAATAAGGGAACAGAAATACCTGGAAGAATGAAAACTGCCTGTGCAATATTGAGGATTGGAAGTGAGCTTAGGAGATGTGATTAAGCAGGAATTGTCAATCATGCCCAGGGGTGTGTGACTACACTTAGTAAGTAAACACCTCACCAGGCAAGGTCAGCTTCATTTGTATATGAAATTTGGCAGATCATAACTTTACTTTGTACAATTATGTGCCTATGTTTATATGGGTTTATATAGAGTTCTAAGTAGAGATGAGCGATGTACGAGTCGAACAGTTCGCCAATTTCATGTTCGAGTGATTTTGGGGGGTGTTCGAGTCGTTCGACGAACTCGAACGATTTGCTAAAAGTTCGGCAGTTCGAGTTATGTTCGAGAACTGTTCGATCACCAAAAGCGTGGCTTTTCACAGTAACTATGTGCGCACGTTGCGTATCTCCATGCGTCCTGCATCCCCAGCACAATCCCTCTCTCTTTCCTACTCGCTGATCACGGACGACTCTCTGTCCACAAATCTCCGGCGGCTTTTCCTCTTTTGAAAATGGCTGCCGCTTCATTATTCAATCAGGTATTCCGTGTCTTCCCGGCCCACCTGCGCCTATGATTCATTGCAGTCAGACACACCCCCACAATGAGTGACAGCTGTCTCACTGCAACCAATCATAGCCGCTGATGGTCGGGTCTATATCGTGCAGTAAAATAAATAAATAATTAAAAAAAAATGCGGTTCCCCCCAATTTTGATACCAGCCAGGATAAAGCCACACGGCTGGAGGCTGGTATTGTCAGGATGGGGAGTGCCACATTATGGGGAGCCCACCACCCTAACAATATCACCTAGCAGCTGCCCGGAATTGCCGCATGCATTACATGCGGCAGTCCCGGGACTCTACCCAGCTCATCCCGAATTGCCCTGGTGCAGTGGCAATCGAAGTAATAATGGGGTTAATCAGGACAAGCGTCTCCCCGAGACACCTTCCATGATTAACCTGTAAGTGAAAGTAAATAAACACACACAACAAAAAATCCTTTATTTTGAATAAAAGCCAAAAAAACCCTCATTTACCTCTTTATTAATCCTCAAACAACAATCCAGGTCCGAAGTAATCCAGACAACACTGTCAGCTCTGCTACATGAAGATGACAGGAAGCCCCGTAGAACACGAGCGCTCTGTGTCCTCTCCAGGTAGCACCTGAAGTGAGCGGCGCTGTCACCAGAGACTTAACTCTGCAATGCAGATGTCAAGATAACCAAATCTTCCTATGTTTCTCATTAGAGCTAGTGGAGCAGAACAGTCTCATTAGAGCACTGAGGAGAGGAGCCGGACATCAGCTGTGAGCCGCGGGCCACACCTCTAAAATCAGAGTAGTTAACGGAATGAGGCTGCATTGCTCTTTCCTCTCTCTCTCTACTCTCTCTCTTCTCTCTCTTTCTCTCTCTTGTTCTCTCTCTCTCTCTTGTTCGCTCTCTCTCTTTCTCTCTCTTTCTCTGTCCTCTCTCTCTCCTCTCTCTCTTTTCTCTCTCTTCTCTCTCTTTCTCTCTCTCTTGTTCTCTCTCTTGTTCTCTCACTCTCTTGTTCTCTCTCTCTTTCTCTCTCTGTAGCAGGGAAGTTAATTGTGAAATAATATATAATAATATAATTTCTCTTGTGCTGGATGGGGGAGGGTAACACACACAGAAGATCATGTCTTTTACCCTCAGCCAGGTTGGGAGGCGTTCTCCTACACCTGGCTATACACACGCCCCCATGACATCACAGGTTACAGCCAATTATAGGGCTTAATGAATCTTGGTCATAAGCCCTATATTAAGCTGACTCCTCACCCTCTCTCGCTCTCTCTTCTTCTCTCTATCTTCCTCCCTGGATGGTCACACAAAAGTGTGGCTGAGTACCCCTCATATAGGGATAGCTAGTATCATATTGTTGGGTGGGCTGTAACTGTGTGAGTGCCATAGTGGGTGGTATGTAACTGTGGGTTTTATAGTAAAGTATTTACTGGTGTTTTATTGTATTGTATGTGTACATAATTTAGTATTTGCTTTTCATAGTGAGTACATGTGCTTGAATTATATAGTGTATTAAGTGTCGTCTTGTTAGTTAATAATACACTTGTTATATTTTATTATTACAACAAGGTGACTCTGAGTATATGCTTATTTGGGATGCACCAGGTATTAAGGGCAAAGCAGAATAAGGCAATAGGAACAGAGAAATTATTACCCTTGGGAATATATACAGTATATTTGTGATATTGGGAATAGACCCTTTGTGATAGTAAAGAGACAAAGGTCTTTTACACCATTAGCACAATAATAGTAGTTAGGTTGTGCCTTTATGCCCCTTCCAGAGAGGTGCTTCTATCTCCCTTTTACACTCTCTATTTCTCTCTCTTTTTCTCTATTTCTCTCCTCTCTCTCTTCCCTCTCTTCAGTCTCTCTCCCTCTCTCTTCTCTTTTCTCTCTGTTTTCTCTCTCCCTCTCTCTCTTCTCTTTTCTCTCTTTTGTTCTCTCTCTCTCTCTCTTTCTCTCTCTCTTCTCTTTCTCTTTCCCTCTCTCTTTTCTCTCCTCTCTCTTCTCTCCTCTTCTCTTCTCTACTCTTCTCTCTCTCTCCCTTCTTTCTCTCTCTCTCCCTCTCTCTTCCCTTTTCTCTCTCTTTTCTCTCTCTTTTCTCTCTCCCTCTCTCTCTTCTCTTTTCTCTCTCTTTTCTCTCTCTTTTCTCTCTCTCAGACCTGGCGATGATCAGCTGATGTGGTCACATGACGGAATCAGCTGACACTAAAAGTTGAGCGGTGAGGCCGGCTAAACTATCAGCTGATGCTGTCGGACAGGAGTCTGCACAGAAGTGTCTAGTTTGTTTTTTGTTTTTTTTCACTGATGCATCAGCTGATTGTATAAAAGCCGTTTATACAATCAGCTGCTGTGTCATGTTATTTAGGCCCTTGAACCTGAAACATCATCTGATCGCTTTGGCTTCCAACAAACCGATCAGATGATATTGGATCCGGATTGGACGGCGCAGGACCCTTTACCCAGGATTACTGCGGAGGGGGGTTCTTTATTTCAATAAAGATGGAGTCACTAATTGTGTTGTGTTTTATTTCTAATAAAAATATTTTACTGTGTGTTGTGTATTTTTTTTATCTGTACTAGAAATTCATGGTGCCCATGTCTAATATTGGCGGGACACCATGAATTTCGGTCTTAGGGCCAGTTGATAATATACAGCTAGCCCTAACCTCATTATTACCCAGCAAGCCACCCGTCACCAGGGCAGCTGGAAGAGTTGGATAAAGTGCCAGAAGATGGCGCTTCTATGAAAGCGCCATTTTCTGGGGTGGCTGCGAACTGCAATTCGCAGCAGGGGTGCCCAGAAAGCTTGGGCACCCTGTGCTGAGGATTCCAATCCCCAGCTGCCTAGTTGTACCTGGCCGGACACAAAAATTGGGCAAAGCCCACGTCATTTTTTTTTTTTTAATTAATTCATGAAATTCATGAAATAATTAAAAAAAAAAGGGCTTCCCTATATTTTTGGTTCCCAGCCGGGTACAAATATGCAGCTGGGGGTTGGGGGCAGCCCGTAGCTGCCTGCTGTACCTGGCTAGCATACAAAAACATGGCTAAGCCAACGTAATTTTTTGGGGAGGCAAAAAACTCCTGCAACCAGTCCTGGATGGACACAAGTAAAAAAAGAAAAAATACGGCTCACCATATGATATTTTGCTTGTAAATTCATGTTCTAGAGAAGGTCAGACGGTGCATGGAATAAGGGAGGCTTAAATGTGATTGCAGCAAAAAGAAAAAAATATCCATCAGCAACGTCTTCATAGGGAAATTATTTTTCTTAAAATTCCATTTTATTGAAAACTAATTAAAAAACATAGTGCAGCAAGTTATAAACATGCGGCTGACACATTTCAGAAGTTAGACTTCCTTAACCTCATAACGACGGCCGTACGACTTAAAGCGGCGGCAAAACAGGGTACTTATTCTGTTCCGCCGCTTTAAAGCGGCGGCCCGAAAAAACCCTGTAGCGCCCCCCAGCGACCGAAAATCTCGGGGGTTTCAGCTACCGGGGGTAGCTGAGACCCCCCAGATTATGAATCGGGGTGTTTTTTTTGGACCCCGATCATGTGATCGGCGGTATACACCGTATACCGACGAACACATGAAAAAAAAAGAAATGGCCGGTAAAACTGATTTCTTTTTCATCTGACATGATCAAACATGTCAGATGAGAAAGAAATCTAACCCCCTAGTGCCCCCAAAGCCCCCGGTACCGGAGAGTCCCCCCACCCCCACCCCTACCCCCACTGGACATCCAAAATGGCGCCGAAGCGCACAGAAAACTGCCGCCGGCGCCGGCTCTGCAGTCATTTCCCTCCGATCTGAAATGATCAAACATTTCAGATCGGAGGGAAATGTCCTCCCCCTGACCCCTCCTCCGGTCCACCGGAGCCCTCTGGTCACCGGAGCCCCCTCCGGTTCTCCAGAGCCACCACCCCCCTCCCCCCTCCGGAGCGTGGAAGATGGCGGCGCACAGCGCGCGGCCGCCTTCATTCTGCTCTTTCTGCCGCATGTGACACGTCACATGCGGCAGAAAGGTGTCCCCAGGTCCCACTAGGTCACCCCCCGTCACCCCCCCCCCCCCAAGCCCCCGGTTATACGTTACCTGTCTGCCGCTCCGGGCCCGCGATCGCCGCCTCCTTCTTCAATGCTGGCGGCGCATGCGCAGACAGCGGCTGTCAGCTGGATCCCTGCAAGCAGGGATCCTGCTGACGTCGCTGATGCACAGGCTCCACTGTGGACCGGGGGAGGGTGAGTGCAGTGATCTGCAGCCACACTCCTCACATGGAGAGGCTGCTGTTCCAGAAAATGGGGGGTACGTTCTGTGAGCGTGCCCCTCATATTCTGGAATGAGGTTACTGCAGGTCACTCTGCCCTAGGTTGGACCGGGGCAGTGTGAGTGCAGTATTCTCAGATTACTGCACCCACACTGCTCATGGAGAGCTTGCTCTTCCAGAAAATGGGGGATACGTTCCCTGAACGTGCCCCCCATATTCTAGAAGATCCAGAGTCGGCGCGGGACCTCCAAAATGGATTACAGCGACCGGAATTTCTTTATTTTCAATAAATTGGTAAAAGAGGAATGTTTCGGGGAGTGTTTTTTCAAATAAATTTTTTTTTTGTCTTTTTTTTTTCTATTACTTGACTGGGTTAGTGATGTCGGGTATCTGTTCAGATGCCGTGACATCACTAACCCCAGGGCTTGATGCCAGGTGACATTACAGCTGGTATCAACCCCATATATTACCCCGTCTGCCACCGCACCAGGGCGCGGGATGAGCTGGGGCGAAGCGCCAGGATTGGCGCATCTAATGGATGCGCCACTTCTGGGGCGGCTGCGGCCTGCTATTTTTAGGCTGGGAAGAGTCCAATAACCATGGCTCTTCCCACCCTGAGAATACCAGACCCCAGCTGTCAGCTTCACCTTGGCTGGTGATCTAATTTGGGGGGGACCCCACGTTTTTTTTTTTTTTTAAAAAACGCCTGGGGAGCCCTCCAAATTGATCACCAGCCAAGGTGAAGCTGTCAGCTGTGGTTTGCAGGCTACAGCTGTCTGCTTTACCCTAGCTGGCTATCAAAAATAGGGGGGACCCCACGTCGTTTATTTTAATTATTAATTTTTTGGGGGGCTAAATACAAGGCTAGGCACCCTTTAGTGCCACATGAAAGGCACTAAAGGGCGCCAGCTTAGAATATGCAGGGGAATGGGACGTTATATTTGTTTGACATCTATCCATTCATCCATTGTAGCATTTTACGCTGTGTGCCCACAATCAGGGTTTGCAGCGTTTTGGGCGCAGAGTGTTTTCCCTGCGTCCATAGCGCTGCGTTGTGCAGTAGAAGCACAGTGGAAGGATTTTTAGAAATCCCATGCCCAATGTGCTTCTTTTCTCCGCAGCATAAACCGACCTGTGGCGCAGCTTCCCGAGCCTCAGCATGTCAATTTATGCTGCGGAGATGAGTGTTCTCTGCAGGTAGCATAGAGCTCCACAGCGGCCTGAACCCAAATCGTGGGCTTGGGCAGCTGCGTTCTCCCGTGGACAACACTCACATCTCTGCAGGAGGCTGACACTGTGTACTGGACGCTGTGTCGCTGGATCATGGCCACATAGCCTAAAAGTGAGACATTTGTTGCTACAGCAACATTTTTGTGAAGTACCTGTGGATTCAAAATGCTTACTATACTCCTGAATAAAATCCAGTTTCCAAAATGGGGTCACTTGTGGGGGTTTTCTGATGTATAGGTACCCAAGGGGCCCTGCTAATGTGACATGGTGCGCGCAATTTATTTCAACTTTTCCAGAATTCAAATGGTGCTCCCTCCATTCCAAGCCCTCCCATTTATCCAAACAGAGGTTTTTGGCCACATGTGGGGTATCCCTGCGCTCACAAGAAATTGGATAACAACCTGTGGGGTCCACGGTTTGTTGTTGTCTCTTGAAAAAGTGAGAAATTTGATGCTAAAGCAACAGTTTTGTGAAAAAAATGAAAATTTTCAATATGGCAACCTAAGCTTATCAAATTCTGTGAAGTACTCGTGGATTCAAACTGCTCACTATACACCTTGATAAAAGCCTTGAGGTGTCTTGTTTCCAGAATGGAGTCACTTGTGGGGGACCGCCACTGTTTAGGCACCTCAGGGGCTCTCCAAATGCAACCTGGCGTCCGCTATTGATTCCAGCCAATTTTGCAGTCAAATGGCACTCCTTCCCTTCCGAGCCCTGCCATGCGCCCAAACAGTTGATTTCCACCACATATAAGGTATCGCCAAACTCAGGAGAAATTGCACAATAAATGTTATGCTGAATTTTTTCCTTTTACTCTTGTAAAAAAAAAAAGCTACCTGGTTGAAATAACAATTTTGTGGTAAAATTTTATTTTTTTTTTTTCATGGCTCAACGTTATAAAATTCTGTGAAGCACCTGAGGGTTCAGGGTACTCACCAAACATCTAGATAAATTCCTTGAGGGGCCTAGTTTCCAAAATGGGGCCACTTGTGCGGGGTTTCTGCTGTTTAGGTACCTTAGGGGACCTCCAAATGCGACATGGTGCCCGCAATCTTTTTCAGCCAAATTTCCTTTCTAAAATTCAAATATTGCTCCTTTCGTTCCAAGCCCTCCCATTTGTCCAAACAAAGGTTTCAGACCACATGTGAGGTATCACCGTGCTCATAAAAAAGTGGTTAACAAACCTTGAGGTCAAATTTTTGGAATTACCTCTTGAAAAAGTGAGAAAATTGATGCTAAAGCAACATTTTTGAGAAAATTATTAAAATTTTCAATATGACAACGTAACGTTAACAAAATCTGTGAAGTACCTGTGGATCTAAAATGCTCACTATACCCCTAGATAGAAGCCTTGAGGGGTCTAGTTTCCAAAATGGTGTCACTTGTGAGGGGTTTCTGCTGTTTAGGTACCTTAGCGGACCTGTAAAGGCAACATGGTGCCCGCAATCTATTTCAGCCAAATTTGCTTTCCAAAATTCAAATATTGCTCCTTCTGTTCCGAGCCCTCCCATTTGTCCAAACAGAGGTTTCTGACCACATGTGGGGTATCGGCGCGCTCATAAGAAAGTGGGGAACAAGTTTTGAGGTCCATTTTGTTGTGTTATTTCTTCTAAAAGTGAATAAATTTGGGTTAGAGCAACATTTTTAGGTAAAATTTAATTTTTGCTTTTTTTCATTCCACATTGCTTTTGTTCATGTGAAGCACCTGAAGGGTTAATAAACTTCTTGAATGTGGTTTTGAGTACTTTGGGGGGTGCAGTTTTTAGAATGGTGTCACTTTTGGGTATTTTCTGTCATCTAGGCCTATTGAAGTCACTTCAAATGTGATGTGGTCCCTAAAAAAATGGTTTTGTAAATTTTGATGTAAAAATGAGAAATTGCTGATAAACTTTGAACCCCTCTAACTTCCTAACAAAAAAAAATTTTGTTTCCAAAATTGTGCTGATGTAAAGTAGACATGTGGGAAATGTTATTTATTAACTATTTTGTGTCACAGAAATCTCTGGTTTAACGGTATAAAAATTCAAAAGTTGAAAATTGCTAAATTTTCAAAATTTTTGCCAATATTCAATTTTTTTCATAAATAAACACAAAAAATATTGTCCTAAATTTGGTACTAACATGAAGTCCAATATGTGACGAAAAAACAATCTCAGAATCACCGGGATCCGTTGAAGCGTTCCAGAGTTATAACCTCATGAAGTGACACTGGTCAGAATTGCAAAATTTGGTCTGGTCATTAAGGTGAAAATTAGCTCCGTCACTAAAGGGTTAATCATAACCATTGTTGTTATGGTTATGATTAAAGAAGACACCACACAGAGAAAAAATACTTTAATAGAAATAAATACACAGACACACTTAGAGACTCCATGTTTATTACTCCTTGTCACCCCTCCACGATCCTGGTCTTCTTTCTCCTTCAACCCATGTGTAGCGCCTGGTCCCGCCAGAGTCCGAGGGGGGCGCTCTTCCTCACATCTGCCCAGCCCCAGCATGGCCCCCACCTGCACCCCCGGGCCCAGCCTCCGGCAGCGACGTTCCTCCTCTTACCGGTCGCATGACTCTGCTACTACTCACTCCCGGGTCGGACATCATGCTCCTGGGGCTGCTTCAGCCTCTTCCTGTCTGCAGAGCACACACAGTTCTGCAGTGTCTGATTCTAGGCTTCGCGCGAGGCCACGCCCCCTTTCTTAAAGTGGTAGCGCCCAATTACCTGGAAGTGACCTCAGAGGTCACCTGTTGCCATATGGTATTTAAGTTCACCTCCCCTGGCAGCAGGCACCCGAGCAATGCCTCTATTAGTGCATTGCCAGTGTCCAGACCCGTTTGTGCTATTATTTGATATCCGTGCATTTGATACCTGGTTCTAATCCTTTGTCTCACCGTAGTGCCATCTATACCATTCCGGCTGTGGACGTCACCGCTTTTACCTTCCGTGGACGTCACCGTGCCATACCTGCCGTGGACACTATCTATACATACCTGCAGTGGACGTCACTGGCCATACCCGCAGTGGACGTCACCGGCCATACCCGCAGTGGACGTCACCAGCCATACCCGCAGTGAACGTCTCCGGCGCACCTGCTGTGATCATCTCCGGGGCCACACCCGTGTCCTGCCTGCTGCGGACATTGAACCCGAGCTACGCCTGGCCGTACAGAGACTCCTACCACCGGTTCCTGGCTGCCGTGCATTTAGGCCTTCTGGGGAGGTGCCACACAGTCCCTGTATAGGGGTTCGCTGCTGGTCTCCTTCTCAGGGGAGTCCGGTGCACGGTCCAGTGGGTCCACCTCCGGACACTCGCCGCTCCTCGGTGAGCGTAACAGTTTGCTCGGGCCATGGACTCCGCCGGGATCAAGGCTAACCCCCTGACTGACCTGCAACAGGAGCTTGCTCGCCAACGCGAGACGCAAGCAAGATTAGTGGCTCACATGAAGTCTGTGGAATCCCGTCTGTCGACATGCATGTCTCCTTCCCGGCTGGCTTCCCCACCCATGTATGGAGGGGATCCCCATTTGTGTCGCGGATTCTTAAACCAGTGCTCCCTGTACTTTGAGCTGTCGCCTCTGCAGCGAGCAACTGATCGCTCGAAAATCGCATTTATCATGTCTCATCTGACTGGTCAGGCTCTGGCTTGAATGAATCCGCTCTGGGAGAGGAATGACACGACCGTTCAAGTCCTGTCAGTCTTTTTGAATACCTTCCGTAAGGTGTTCGATGAGCCAGGCCGTCTCTCGTCTACTGCCTCTTCGCTCATGAGAATCCACCAGGGGAATCTCACTGTAGGACAGTATGCAATCGAGTTCCGCACTCTCTCCTCTGAACTCAAGTGGAACAATGATGCCTTGGTAGCTGCCTTCTGGGAAGAATTATCCGGAAAAATCAAGGATGAACTGGCCGGCCGGGATGTACCTACCACCCTGGAAGAGTTGATCTCTCTAGTAACCCGTATTGATCTCCGCTTCCAAGAGCATGCCAGAGAAGTCACTCGGGCAAGAAGAACCCCGCGCCTTGCACCCACCTTCCAACGGCCGATGACACCTCCCTCCACCAGACCTACAGCTCCGCACGAGCCCATGGAGGTTGATCGCGTCACTGAGCCCAGACTACGGCAGAAGAATCGCAGAATGGCAGGAGAGTGCTTCTACTGCGGGAGTGCCGAACATCTGATCCTGGACTGTCCATTAACAGTGCAGCCATAAGTCAAGGATACTAACCAGTATGAGCTGTCTGTAAGGTAACCCCCAGACCGCTCCGACGCATGTTTCACCTTCTTCCTCAGGGAAGAAGTGGCTGCACTGTTAATGTTACTATTAATTGTTGAGATCTAGAGAGGCATATAAATAGATGTCATTTTGGGTAGCTACTAACGAGAAGGCTCCACCTCTCTCACTGTGAGGATATGTTAATAAACTAGCCCTGCCCATATAGCCTATAGGAACTTTTCAACGTTGTTACTTGAGCTCTGCCCTTATTGTAACTCCCTTGTTGTGCACATCTTGCTTGTATTATTTTAATCATGTGTGTTTAAATTATGTTTAAATTATGTTTAATAAAAATCATGGTTTTATTGGAAGTATGCCACTTTGTCGTTGTATTACATAGTTAAGAGGTGGTTTCCACAAGTAGTAGGTACGAGGGTCCCAGTTAGTGACTTGTAAATATCATGTGTGTATGTAATAAATTAAAGTAGGTTATGAAAAATGTCATAGATAATGCAAGGGTAAATAAACAAAGTTAGAGAAAAATATACTGGCAAGTTTATGAAGAGTAATTATTATTAATATTATTATTATTATTATTATTATTATTATTATTATTATTATTATTATTAAAGCACCAATTATTCCTTGGCGCTTTACAAGTGAAAGTGTATACATAAAAAACAAGTACAACAATCATTAACAATACAAAACAGACTGGTATAGGAGGAGAGAGGACCCTGCCCATGAGGGCTCACAGTCTACAGGGAATGGGTTAGGATACAATAGATGAGGACTGAGCTGTTTGCGCAGTGGTGTACTGATCTGTGTGTTATGTGAATTGTAGGCTTGTAAGAAGAATTGGGTCTTTAGGTTCCTTTTGAAGCTTTCCACGGTCGGTGAGAGTCTGACATGCTGGAGTAAAGAGTTCCAGATTATGGGGGAGGCACGGGAGAAATCTTATACGCGATTTTTGGAAGATGAGATAGGAGGGGAGTAAAGAAGGAGATCTTGTGAGGAACTAAGGTTGCATGCAGATAGGTACCAGAAGACTAGGTCATAGATAAATGAAGGAGACAGGTTGTGGATGGCTTTGTATGTCATGGTTAGTGTTTTGAACTGGAGTCTCTGGGCAATGGGAAGCCAGTGAAGTGATTGGCAGAGAGGAGAGGCCAGGGAACAGCAAGAGGAGAGATGGATTAATTGGGCCGTAGAGTTTAGGATAGATTGGAGGGGTGCAAGAGTGTTGGAATGGAGGCCACAGAGTAATCTCTTCTGAGTAAAAAAAACAAGCACTATCATACTTTTCAAGTTAAACATTTATTCAAAGATACGTGTATGCAGAATGTAGAAAAAGTTGAAGCTGTTCAGCAGTTATCCTGATCCAACCTGCTATCATAACATGCATTTATCTAATGTTATCTTTTAGGCTTAGGCAATAATTCCCCAAGAGTTTGGAAAAGATGTAAAATGTGATTAAATGATTTATTCACATAACTTAATCACATTAAAATTTTACCTTTGAAAATTTGAACCTTCACTTAGTGATAAAGAATGCCCCATTCTTAATTTACCTAATATATTTATTAACTAAACCACTACTTTTTTAAGAAGAATTAATACAATAACAGCTATTTAAAGAAAGGAGACTAGAATTCAAATATATTTATATACAATATTTTACTCTATAATGAAGGTTAAGAAAAAGGTGAAGCTTTAGCTTATGACTGACAAGGTATGTTTTTCATAGTCATTCAAAAAATGAGAGGTTTCTGGAAACTGATTATAATTATTAGAATATCCGCACCATAAAAACTTTACTGTTGCCATAAGGTGTTTTCAAGTTTACTTACAGGCTAACAGTAGGGGATAAATAAGAGATAGTTCAATTTATCAGCATGTAAATGGTAAAATTATTGTTAGAAAATACAGCAGCAAGTCAATCATCAGTAGTAGTTTGGAAATTTGATAGATTAGTTTTTGCAGTAAAAAGTTTAGAATGTTAAATGCATAAATATGGTTTAGTTCAAAAATAAAAAAAAAGAAGGATCCACTAAACCACTGCACTTTATAGATTTGAAGGTTGGCATTAAACAAGTTGTCCGCTTTTCTTACTTTTATTTCAAAGGATGTGTTCCCCAGAATATGGGCTTGGTTCCACTTGCGTTTTGCATGGACGAGTGCATTCTGATAAAATATTGGATTGCTCTCACTCTAGAGCTAAACAATGGGGCAGTGTCCATCTGTGATTGATTTGTCATGTGAAATTAATCACAGCATGCTGCGTTTGGCAGTGAATATCAACTCACACACACCCATACAAGTCTATGGGTATTGTGAAACATCTCACTACACTTGCATGTAATCCGACTGCAGTGCAATGTACGCAGAGACAGGCCTTGGAAAGAGAAAGAAAGTGTTCCCTCCCCTTTTTCTCTGCAGCTGTGATATGATCGCAAGATTGCATCACAGTGGCATGATCCTCGCAGCAGAGGGTCATTAGAATATCACTTCTGATACACTATCATCAGAAGCTATGCGCAAGTGAAACTGTACCCTAACACTAGATCCCAGGTTATCATTATAAATCCAGATGCAATATGCTGAAGAATCCAGAAGGAAGTGCTCAATTTCCATGTAGTGCCACCACAAAGGAAGTGAAGCAATACATTGTGCCCACTGAATGTAATATACTGTTAGTATTATACATAACTCGGTTCTCCAGTGAAAGAGATTCTCTTTTTAGTTACTCTCTACTTTGGAAAATGGAGATGAACGCCTCCTTTGAAATTTGCATAAACTGATTTTGTTGAATTTTCCCCCCAAAATTAAATTTTTGTCAAATATATTTGCACAAATTTCAATACTGGAAAGCTTGTAATTGCTTGGAAAATATACCTGGTGGAGATGGGCGAGAGAACTCTGATGATCATAAGGGCTCACCTCACACTGTACTGGAGAGAGTGAATCCTGCTGACCAAAAGAGCTCACACTCTACAGAAGATAAAGAGGACCCTGTTGATCATAAGAGCTGACACTCTGCAGGAGAGAGTAAAGGCCCCATCACACACAGAGATAAATCTTTGGCAGATCTGTGGTTGCAGTGAAATCATGGACATATTGTTCCATTTGTACACAGCCACAAACCTGGCACTGATTGTCCACAATTTCACTGCAACCACAGATCTGCCGCAGATTTATCTGTGTGTGTGACATGGCCTTAAGAGAACCCTGCTGACTATAAAATCTTACTCTACAGAAGAAAAAGGCTCACCCAGTGACTCTGGAGATGGAAAATGAATGCTATACAAATTGTGCTCCACTGAGATCCACAAAATGCTCAAATGTACATGAAAACACAAATTTCAGGAAATAAACTTGAAATGAAATCTCCGCCAATTGACTTGTTAATCTCTCCTGCTAAACTGATATATGTCTCAAATAGAGGAAACCTTTCAATTTTGCCATAGTTAGGTATTTCAAAATATGCTTTATAAATTGGACAACTGTTTTAGACGCCACATAATATAAATATAATGTAAATACTGCATACCGTAAAAACAGATTTGAAATTAATAGAGATTAATGACAGTAAAGACTGTATAAGTGCTTGTACTAATCATCAAATTCATCTGCACTACACACTCATTGTTCTTGAAGTTGTAAAAAAAATGAAAGCCTTAGTTTGATTGTTATTATACATGTACCTTAAATTGAAC
The DNA here is from genome assembly GCF_048569485.1 of Anomaloglossus baeobatrachus. NCBI lineage: Eukaryota > Metazoa > Chordata > Amphibia > Anura > Aromobatidae > Anomaloglossus > Anomaloglossus baeobatrachus. Next base: position 136,616,905 of record NC_134353.1, read on the forward strand.
AGTATAAATTAACCTCAACTGTTTCATCATAAGTATGTGCTGCTATAATCATGCATTTTTCTGAATTGGATTGGATATTCTAAATTGAGGTTAGACTGCTTTCTTGTTATCGTGCTCTACTACATTCTTTTTTTTTCAACACCTAATCAAAATTTTGTAGCTGAAAAGTTATCATATTTTGCAATATGCATGCTATATATTGAAGGGGATGTCCAAACTTCTTGTTAACCCCATCATGACAAATCACTTACAAAAACAATCATATTTCACATCTATGACTTTGATGCAGTCTCACAAGATGAACCTGAATCATTCCTGGCAGATGATGGCTGAAATATTCACTGCCTCTAACAGCTGTGGGTGGAGAGGAGCTATGACCAGAGGTATTAATTTTTTAAATGCCACTGTCAATCTCTGACAATGACATTTAACACACGCAAGCAGGGAATTGCATAAATATACGCACCCATTGGTGCACCTGTGATGTGATCAGGGGACACCAATGGATTGCCAGGAAAGGTGGCAGTCTGCTGAAGACACTCATGCTTATTATTATTGTACTTCAATGAAAGCCAGCCTGTAGCTGATGTTGATCAGAGACTGTGATTTTTGCTCTTCATAGCAGTGCCAATGCACTGCTATGTAAAGCACTAGAGATGAGATGATTGCAACTTCAAGTCCTCTGAGGGGACTAATGAACACAGTAAAAAGTGAAAAAAATGTTTTTAAAAAAATGGAATAAATATAAAAAATATAAAAGTTGAAATTGCTACCTTTTTTCCCCATTAAAAAAAATAATTAAAGAAATAAAAAAACACATATTTAGTATAACTGCATTCAGAAAAGTGTAAACTATCAAACTATGAAGTGAATTATTCTGATTGGCAAACGGCTTAACTAAAAGACAAAAAAACCACCAGAATTATGTTTTTTGAGGGTAGCCTCATCACAGCAATAAATCGCAATAAGATGGGATCAAAACACTTTATCTACCTATATGACATTTTTATTGATTTTATTTATGACATATTTATTAATACCCATAATGGTATCAATAAAAATGTCAGCTTAAGACTCAAAAAACAGGCCCTGACACAGCCCTATATCCCAAAAATTTAGAACAGTACAAGTCTTGGAAAATGGTGACAGGCCAAAGTTTTTGTTTGTTTTTTTTCATTTACATATTTTCAAAAAATGTTTCACCATGTAAAAAAAAAGGAAACTTTGGTTTCTTTGTTTGGTATCTGCATAATTGTACTAATCTGGAGAATAATATAGGATAATATAGTTAATGTTTTGTAGTGGCCATCAGAAAGCCCTGCTCTCAATCTAATTGAAAATTTATGGGCAAAGCTGAAAAGGCAGGTGCAAGCTGCGCTAAGGCTGAGAATACAGAAATAGCATTTCAGGACTATAAAGATATCAATAGGAAATGTAAAAAAAGAAATGAAGCAAGCAAAATTAGGACATTAAAATAAATTCCAAAATTTTTTATAGATACATTAATGCCAAAAGGAAAACAAAGGATAGTATTGGCCCCTTTAAATATAATAAGTTAATTATAGAGGACAAAGAAAAGACTGAGATATTAAACAAACACTTCTCATCAGTGTTCACCAAGGAACTGACTGTTTAATACAAGAAGAAGTACACCTGCGTCTGAGTAAATTAAATATTGACAAATCCCTCAGGCCAGATGGCATTCATTTACGAATATTGAGGGAATTGAGCTCAGTAATTGATAGACCACTGTACCTCATCTTCCTAGACTCACTTGTAACAGGGTTGGTGTTGGAGGATTGGTGATGTTGTACCGATATTTAAGAAAGGTAAGAGGGTGGATCCAGACAACTACCGTCCAGTAATCCTGACATCAGTAATGTGCAACGTTTTTGAGGGCATTTTAAGGGATAACATGCAAAAATATATTGCAGAAAATAATATAATAACTGACAGACAGCAAGGATTTATAAAAGATAAGTGTTGTCTAACCATCATGTTGGAGTTCTATGAGAAGGTAACTGCAAATCTGGACATTGGTAATGCAGCTGATGTGATTTATTTGGACTATGCAAAGGCATTTGATACTGTACCACATGCCTTTACCCCTGATGAAGCTATCCTAGCGACATGCATTAGGTTGGGTCAGGTTGTATGGTGACCTATCTGCTGCTGTGTTGTATATCTGTCATTCCATCACTGCTTCATTAGAAGTGTTTTTCCTTAATGGGATTTTTCAGTTGATTTTGGGTGGTTTCCTAATGGCCATTTACTATATGTTGATTATCTTTAGATAGATTTCACCATATCCTTATTTGCATGGTTTTGATGTACTCAGAATTGCATCTAATGCTGTTGATATTTATACTTTTTGTATTATACGCACTTTATGGGAATAGATTTGTGCCATTTATTTTTATATCTATATGTTTGTCCGTATATGGGTTGTTTTCATTCATGACTAGTAATACAATTTATATATTCCATTATTGTGTGGAGTCAGTGCTATCTTCCATATGCTAAGCGTTGCTTTCTTGTGTACATAAATTAAGTTTCACACTCACAGAAGGCCTTTTTGACCATGCTAATGAAAATGCCTATCAGGTCACCATACTGATAGACATAGAAATTGTATGACCCACGGTTGCTATGACAACCATTGGCACTTTGCGATTCGGTCCAATGTGTGCCAATGGGAGCTTGGGAGAGCCCTCACCTTTTCACAGTTTTCTAGCTTCCAGGGTGACAACTGACCGCAGCATCTAGAAAGGTAAACAGCGGGAAATGGCCCAGATCACTGCTGCAGGAGCTTTGACAGCTAAGCTTAGCTCCCGAACAGATACAGTTGTAAACACCTGTACGTCATTTTGTAAGAAAGCCATTCTCATTATGACATTCAGCTATGTCATACTTGGGAAGTGATTAAACCATTTTTTCATTATCTCTGATCTTATTACTACGTTAATAGAAAAATGTGAATACTTTTTTTAATGTATTTCCTCCTGAAATAAATGCTTGTGCTATTCTTAAGTTTTGTATTTCGCATGCAAAAATGACTGTTTCCATGACAATGTCCAAGATAGTAGCATTTGTAAAGTTTTATTCTAAATTAGGGATGCCCAAAATATCTAGACAATTCAAGAGTTCATATCAAAGATAATATTATAATCTAGCACCTAATTATAATTTATGGAGGAACCAGTTATACAAAGCCATCCAATTATAGATTATTGAATAATTACCTCCAGATTAACTGGATTAAATATTAATGACTCACAAAGATGAGTCTAACTTGGTATATGGAGCAATGCTTTTGTTTTTTTAATAAATCTCCAGCAATATTTATAGTTGAGATAAATCATAAACTTCTATATCTTACACATATTAATGTCAAAAAGGCGTTTCAAACTCTGTAAAACTAATTTGAATTAACCTTAATATGGTATATAAATGCTAAAATATATGAAACCTTAATATACAACTCTAATTTTATATGTAAAACTGTATAAAACTACAGATCTGTGCATTCAGGTATACCAAACCTTTAAACGCCATGTAGCATACATACTACTATTTATGCTGTAAGAATAAGCTGCCTCCTCTTCTTAACTTAGTGGCAAAAAGGACTTCAGTGATTGTGCGTAGTGTTGAGCCACCCCCCTAGTATTTGAGTTTGGTTCGTCGAACGGCGGCTCAGTTCGGCGAACGTTCGACAAACGTTCGACGAACACCTTCGAACCCCATTGAAAACAATGGCAGGCAAACACAAACACATAAAAATACATTATACATATACAAATACAGCTAATAAACATTACCACTATTCTTACAGTTCCCCGCAACGCGTTGTATCCCGCCGTTTTTCCTTCCGATCATCGCTGCGCCCGCCCGGTAACCAGCACTGATTACAGGACCTTCCATGATGTCGTCATAGCAAGTGACCAGTCACGTGTCTATTATCTCATTGGCTACAGACTGATCACATGGCTAGACGTCATGCTAGGTCCTGTCAGTGCATCTTTCCGGTACGCGGTGCTTGTTTGAGCATCTCAGTGTACCGGCGAGATGCTTGGGCACATGGTCAACTCCTAGTCCCTGCATGTCGGTGCTTTTTACAGAGTCAGCCCACATGCAAGACTGGATGCCACAGCCGGTAAATAGCGGCACCGGGAGTATGCTGAGCTTTGTAGTTCTGCAGCTGCTGTCTCCTCTCCTCCATACAGACAGACAGCAGACCGCAGCTGTAGAACTACAAGGCTCAGCATACTCCATCCAGGACTGTATGCAGGAGTTTTTTGCCCCCCCCAAAAATAACGTGGGCTTCGCCATATTTTTGTCTGCTAGCCAGGTACAGCAGGCAGCTACGGGCTTCCCCCAACCCCCAGCAGCCTATTTGTACCTGGCTGGGAACCAAAAATATAGGGAAGCCC